>NW_028189074.1:25000-40619 GCF_054131305.1 Coturnix japonica | reverse complement strand
CCCCCTCCCAATCCCTAACCAATCCACCTTCATGTTGCCAGCCATGACGAAGCCCTTACCTAATGGCATACAGTTGCCCTACCCGTACCCAATCCAACCTAATCCCAATCTACCATATATCCCACCCACCCAATACCCACATCCAGCCCTATCCCATCCCAACCCTAATCCCAATCCAACCCTAATCCCAATCCAACCCTAATCCCATCCCAACCCTTAATCCATCCCAACCCTAATCCCAATCACCCTAATCCCAACCTAATCCCAATCCAACCCTAATCCCATCCCAACCTACCATCCCACCCTAATCCCATCCACCCAAATCCCAATCCACCCAAATCCCAACCCAACCCTAATACCCAACCCTTAATCCCAATCCAACCCTAATCCCAATCCAACCCTAATCCCATCCCAACCCTAATCCCAATCCCAACCCTAATCCATCCCACCCTAATCCCAATCCCAACGCTAATCCCAATCCAACCCTAATCCCAATCCAACCCTACTCCCAATCCAACCCTAATCCCAACCTTAATCCCAATCCAACCTAATCCCAATCCCAACCCTAATCCCAATCCAACCCTAATCCCAATCCAACCCTAATACCAACCTAATCCCAATCCAACCCTAATCCCAATCCAACCCTAATCCCAATCCCAACTCTAATCCCAATCCAACCCTAATCCCATCCCAACCCTAATCCCAATCCAAACCTAATCCCATCCCAACCCTAATCCATCCCAACCCTTAATCCCAATCCCAACCTAATCCAACCCAACCCTAATCCCAAACCTAATCCCATCCCAACTCTAATCCCAACCCCAATCCAACCCTAATCCCAATCCAACCCTAATCCCAATCCAACCCTAATCCCAACCCTAATCCCAACCCTAATCCCAACCCTAATCCCATCCCAACCCTAATCCCAATCCAACCCTAATCCCAATCCAACCCTAATACCAACCCTAATCCCAATCCAACCCTAATCCCAATCCAACCCTAATCCCAACCCTAATCCCACCCAACCCTAATCCCATCCCAACCCTAATCCCAATCCAACCCTAATCCCAACCCTAATCCCAATCCAACCCTAATCCCATCCAACCCTAATCCCAATCCAACACTAATCCCAATCCACCCTAATCCCATCCCAACCCTAATCCCAATCCAACCCTAATCCCATCCCAACCCTAATCCCAATCCAACCCTAATCCCATCCCAACCCTAATCCCATCCAACCCTAATCCCATCCCAACCCTAATCCCATCCCAACCCTAATCCCAATCCAACCCTAATCCCATCCCAACCATAATCCCATCCCATCCCTAATCCCAATCCACCCTAATCCCAATCCAACCCTAATCCCATCCCATCCCTAATCCCAATCCAACCCTAATCCCAATCCAACCCTAATCCCAATCCCAACCCTAATCCCAATCCAACCCTAATCCCATCCCAACCATAATCCCATCCCATCCCTAATCCCAATCCAACCCTAATCCCAATCCAACCCTAATCCCAATCCAACCCTAATCCCAATCCAACCCTAATCCCATCCCAACCCTAATCCCAACCCTAATCCCAATCCAACCCTAATCCCAACCCTAATCCCAATCCAACCCTAATCCCAATCCCAACCCTAATCCCATCCCAACCCTAATCCCAATCCAACCCTAATCCCAATCCAACCTAATCCCAATCCAACCCTAATCCCATCCCAACCCTAATCCCAATGCAACCCTAATCCCATCCCAACCCTAATCCCATCCCAACCCTAATCCCAACCCTAATCCCATCCACCCTAATCCCAACCCTAATCCCAATCCAACCCTAATCCCAATCCAACCCTAATCCCATCCCAACCCTAATCCCAATCCAACCCTAATCCCAATCCAACCCTAATCCCATCCCAATCCTAATCCCAATCCAACCCTAATCCCAATCCAACCCTAATCCCATCCCAACCCTAATCCCATCCCAACCCTAATCCCAATCCAACCCTAATCCCAACCCTAATCCCAATCCAACCCTAATCCCAATCCAACCCTAATCCCATCCCAACCCTAATCCCAATCCAACCCTAATCCCAATCCAACCCTAATCCCATCCCAACCCTAATCCCATCCCAACCCTAATCCCAATCCAACCCTAATCCCATCCCAACCCTAATCCCAATCCAACCCTAATCCCAATCCAACCCTAATCCCATCCCAACCCTAATCCCATCCCAACCCTAATCCCAATCCAACCCTAATCCCATCCCAACCCTAATCCCAACCCTAATCCCAATCCCAACCCTAATCCCAATCCAACCCTAATCCCAATCCAACCCTAATCCCAATCCAACCCTAATCCCATCCCAACCCTAATCCCATCCCAGCCCTAATCCCAATCCAACCCTAATCCCATCCCAATCCCAACCCTAATCCCATCCCAATCCCAATCCCATCCCAACCCTAATCCCATCCCAACCCTAATCCCAATCCAACCCTAATCCCATCCCAACCCTAATCCCATCCCAATCCAACCCCAATCCCATCCCAACCCCAATCCCAACCCTAATCCCACCCCACCTGTCCCAGCATTGTCCCGTGCTGCCCCTCTGCCATGAAGTCGATGTCCCTGGGGGTGACGATGCCCTGCAGCCGCCCCCCGATGGCCCCACTCTGTGTTACCGGGACCCCTTTACAGCCCCGATGGCGCTGCAGCTCCAGCACGTCCCGAACTGTGTGTGTGGGGCTGAGAACTGCGGGGTCACGGATACAGCCCTGCTGGAACTGCTGCATATGGGGGATATGGGGTTAGATGGGGTATATGGGGTTATGGGGTATATGGGGTATATGGGGTTAGATGGGATATTGGGGTACATGGGGTATATGGGGTATATGGGTTATATGGGGTTAGATGGGGTATATGGGGTTATGGGGTATATGGGGTATATGGGGTATATGGGGTTATGGGGTATATGGGGTATATGGGGTATATGGGGTATATGGGGTTATGGAGTTAGATGGGGTATATGGGGTATATGGGGTATATGGGGTTATGGGGTTATGGAGTTAGATGGGGTATATGGGGTATATGGGGTATATGGGATATATGGGATATATGGGGTTAGATGGGGCTCAGAACTGCGGGGTCACTGATACAGCCCTGCTGGAACTGCTGCATATGGGGGATATATGGGGTATATGGGGTATATGGGGTATGTGGGGTATATGGGGTTATATGGGGTTATGGGGTATATGGGGTATATGGGGTTAGATGGGGTATATGGGGTTAGATGGGGCTGAGAACTGCGGGGTCACAGATACAGCCCTGCTGGAACTGCTATGGGATATATGGGGTATATGGGGTATATGGGGTATATGGGGTTAGATGGGGTATATGGGGTTAGATGGGGCTGAGAACTGCGGGGTCACAGATACAGCCCTGCTGGAACTGCTATGGGATATATGGGGTATATGGGGTATATGGGGTATATGGGGTTAGATGGGGTATATGGGGTTAGATGGGGCTCAGAACTGCGGGATCACAGATACAGCCCTGCTGGAACTGCTGTGGGATATATGGGGTTATGGGGTTATGGGGTTATGGGGTATATGGGATATATGGGGTATATGGGGTATATGGGGTTATGGGGTATATGGGGTATATGGGGTATTGGGGTATATGGGGTATATGGGGTTATATGGGGTATATGGGGTTAGATGGGGTATATGGGGTATATGGGGATATATGGGGTATATGGGGTTAGATGGGGTATTGGGGTATATGGGGTTATGGGGTATATGGGGTACATGGGGTATATGGGGTATATGGGGTATATGTGGTATATGGGGTATATGGGGTACATGGGGTATATGGGATATATGGGGTATATGGGGTTATGGGGTATATGGGGTTATGGGGTATATGGGGTATATGGGGTTATTGGGTATATGGGGTATATGGGGTATATGGGGTTAGATGGGGTATATGGGGTATATGGGGTATATGGGGTTAGATGGGGTATATGGGGTATATGGGGTATATGGGGTATATGGGGTTAGATGGGGCTGAGAACTGCGGGGTCACGGATACAGCCCTGCTGGAACTGCTGTGGGGTATATGGGGTATATGGGGTTAGATGGGGTATATGGGGTATATGGGGGATATGGGGGATATGGGGTATATGGGATATATGGGGTATATGGGGTATATGGGGTATATGGGATATATGGGGTTAGATGGGTATTGGGATATATGGGGTATATGGGGTATATGGGGTATATGGGGTATATGGGGTATATGGGGTTAGATGGGTATTGGGGTTATATGGGGTATATGGGGTATATGAGGTTAGATGGGGTATATGGGGTATATGGGGTTAGATGGGTATTGGGGTATATGGGGTATATGGGATAAGATGGGGTTAGATGGGTATTGGGGTTATATGGGGTATATGGGGTATATGGGGTTAGGTGGGGTAATGGAGCATACGGGGTTAGATGGTGACTATGAGAGTCTATGGGGGGCTATGGGGGGACTATGGGAGTCTATGAGAATCTATGGGGGACTATGGGAGACTATGGGGGGCTATGGGGGGACTATGGGGGCTATGGGGGACTATGGGGGTCTATGGGGGCTATGGGGGGACTATGGGATTCTATGGGGGTCTATGGGGGCTATGGGGGCTATGGGGGTCTATGGGGGCTATGGAAGCTATGGGATTCTATGGGGGTCTATGGGGGTCTATGGGGGCTATGGGGGTCTATGGGGACTATGGGGGTCTATGGGGGACTATGGGATTCTATGGGGGTCTATGGGGGCTATGGGGGTCTATGGGGGCTATGGGGGCTATGGGGGTCTATGGGGGTCTATGGGGGTCTATGGGGGCTATGGGGGTCTATGGGGGTCTATGGGGGCTATGGGGGCTATGGGGATCTATGGGGGCTATGGGGGCTATGGGGGTCTATGGGGGGTCTATGGGGGTCTATGAGGGCTATGGGGGTCTATGGGGGCTATGGGAGTCTATGGGGGGCTATGGGAGTCTATAGGGGTCTATGGGGGCTATGGGGGCTATGGGGGTCTATAGGGGTCTATGGGGGGCTATGGGGGTCTATATGGGTCTATGGGGGCTATGGGGTCTATGGGGGTCTATGGGGGTCTATGGGGTCTATGGGGGGACTATGGGATTCTATGGGAGTCTATGGGGGCTATGGGGGCTATGGGATTCTATGGGGGTCTATGGGGGTCTATGGGGATCTATGGGGGGCTATAGGGGTCTATGGGGGTCTATGGGGGCTATGGGGGTCTATGGGGGCTATGGGGGTCTATAGGGGTCTATGGGGGTCTATGGGGGACTATGGGGGTCTATGGGGGTCTATGGGGGATATGGGGGTCTACGGGGGCTATTGGAGGACTATGGGATTTTATGGGGGTCTATGGGGGTCTACGGGGGTCTATGGGAGTCTGTGGGGTCTATGGGGGGACTATGGGATTCTATGGGGGTCTATGGGGGTCTATAGGGGTCTATGGGGGTCTATGGGGGTTTATGGGGGTCTATAGGGGTCTATAGAGGTCTATGGGAGTCTAGGGGGGCCAAAAGGGGCTATGGGGTCTATGGGGGCTATGGGGGTCTATGGGGGTCTATGGGGGATATGGGGGTCTATGGGGGTCTATGGGGGTCTATGGGGGGCTATGGGGGTCCCGGTGCCGTACCTTGACCTTGAGCACTTGGCTGGCCTGGAACTCGGGGCTGCAGTTGTGGTGGATGATCCCGATTCCACCCATCAGCTTTGGGGTCATTGGGATATGGGGCACAAAGGGGATATGGGGGGGATATGGGGGTATGAGGTTATGGGGTATGGAGGTTATATGGGGGGTTATGGGGTATGAGGTTATGGGGGTATGGGGGATATGGGGCGGATATGGGGTATGAGGTTATATGGGGGTATGGAGGTTATATGGGGGGATATGGGGTATGGAGGTTATATGGGGTTATATGGGGGTATGGGGGATATGGGGGGATATGGGGTATGAGGTTATGGGGGTATGGGGTTATGGGGGGACATGGGGAAGGGTATGGGGGTACGGGGGGGTACGGGGATAATAGGGGGACATGGGGATATTGGGGGCCATAATCCCATATCCTTATAACACCATGACCCCATAACCCCACAGCCCCACAGCCCCACAACCCCATAACCCCATGATCCCATAACCCCACAACCCCATAACCAAACAGCCCCATAACCCCACAACCCCACAGCCCCATAACCCCATGATCCCATAACCCCATAACCCCACAACCCCATAACCTCATGATCCCATAACCCCACAGCCCCATAACCCCACACCCCATAACCCCATAACCCCATGATCCCATAACCCCACAGCCCCATAACCCCACACCCCACAACCCCATAACCCCATGATCCCATAACCCCATAACCCCACAGCCCCATAACCCCATGATCCCATAACCCCACAGCCCCATAACCCCACACCCCACAACCCCATAACCCCATGATCCCATAACCCCATAACCCCACAACCCCACAACCACACAGCCCCACAACCCCACAGCCCCATAACTCCATGATCCCATAACCCTACAACCCCACAACCCCACAGCAATACAACCCCATAAACCCACACCCCACTCACAGCCCCATAACCCCACAGCCCCACAGCCCCACAGCCCCATAACCTCATGATCCCATAACCCCACAACCCCAAAACCCCACAGCCCCAAAGCCCAATAACCCCACATCCCCCATAACCCCATAACCCCATAACCAAACAGCCCCATAACCCCACAACCCCATAAGCCCATAACCCCACAACCCCATAACCCCATGATCCCATAACCCCACAACCCCATAACTCCATGATCCCATAACCCCACAACCCCACAACCCCATAACCCCATAACCCCATAACCCCACAGCCCCATAACCCCATAACCCCATAACCCCACAGCCCCATAACCCCATGATCCCATAACCCCATAACCCCATAACCCCATGATCCCATAACCCCACAGCCCCATAACCCCATAACCCCATGATCCCATAACCCCATAACCCCATAACCCCATAACCCCATGATCCCATAACCCCATAACCCCATAACCCCATAACCCCACAGCCCCATAACCCCATAACCCCATAACCCCATGATCCCATAACCCCATAACCCCACAGCGCCATAACCCCATGATCCCATAACCCCATAACCCCATGATCCCATAACCCCATGATCCCATAACCCCACAACCCCATAACCCCATGATCCCATAACCCCATGATCCCATAACCCCATAACCCCATAACCCCATAACCCCACAACCCCATAACCCCATAACCCCATGATCCCATAACCCCATAACCCCATAACCCCATAACCCCACGACCCCATAACCCCATAACCCCATGATCCCATAACCCCATAACCCCATAACCCCATAACCCCACAGCCCCATAACCCCATAACCCCATAACCCCATCACCCCATAACCCCATAACCCCATCACCCCATGATCCCATAACCCCACAACCCCATAACCCCATGATCCCATAACCCCATAACCCCCTGATCCCATAACCCCATAACCCCATAACCCCATGATCCCATAACCCCATAACCCCATAACCCCACAACCACTTAACCCCATAACCCCATAACCCCATGATCCCATAACCCCATAACCCCATAACCCCATAACCCCATGATCCCATAACCCCATAACCCCATAACCCCATGATCCCATAACCCCATAACCCCATAACCCCATGATCCCATAACCCCATAACCCCACAACCCCACAGCCCCATAACTCCATGATCCCATAACCCCACAACCCCATAACCCCATAACCCCATAACCCCATGATCCCATAACCCCACAACCCCATAACCCCATAACCTCATAACCCCATGATCCCATAACCCCATAACCCCACAGCCCCATAACCCCATAACCCCATAACTCACAGCCATGGCGATGGCCATGTCGGCCTCGGTGACGGTGTCCATAGGGGCAGACACCAGGGGGGTTTTTAGGGTGATCTCCTTCGTCAGCGCCGACGTCAGATCCTATAAGGGCACAGAGGGACCCCAAAACCCCACAGTGACCCCAAAACCCCCATATCCTATAGGGGAACCCCATATCCTATAGGGGAACCCCAAAAACCCCATATCCTATAGGGGAACCCCACATCCTATAGGGGAACCCCAAAAACCCCCATATCCTATAGGGGAACCCCATATCCTATAGGGGAACCCCAAAAAACCCATATCCTATATGGGAACCCCATATCCTATAGGGGAACCCCAAAAACCCCCATATCCTATAGGGGAACCCCATATCCTATAGGGGAACCCCAAAAACCCCCATATCCTATAGGGGAACCCCAAAAAACCCATATCCTATATGGGAACCCCATATCCTATAGGGGAACCCCAAAAACCCCCATATCCTATAGGGGAACCCCATATCCTATAGGGGAACCCCAAAAACCCCCATATTCTATAGGGGAAACAAC
This sequence comes from Coturnix japonica, assembly GCF_054131305.1. Classification (NCBI taxonomy): domain Eukaryota; kingdom Metazoa; phylum Chordata; class Aves; order Galliformes; family Phasianidae; genus Coturnix; species Coturnix japonica. Next base: position 32,089 of record NW_028189074.1, on the reverse strand, counting down.
CCAAAAACCCCATATCCTATAGGGGAACCCCATATCCTATAGGGGAACCCCAAAAACCCCCATATCCTATAGGGGAACCCCATATCCTATAGGGGAACCCCAAAAACCCCCATATCCTATAGGGGAAACAACCCAAAAACCCCATATCCTATAGGGGAACCCCATATCCTATAGGGGAACCCCCAAAACACCAAATCCTATAGGGGAACCCCATATCCTATAGAGGAATCCCCAAAACCCCATATCCTATAGGGGAACCAACCCCCAAACCCCACAGTGATCCCAAAACCCCCATATCCTATAGGGGAACCAACCCCCAAACCCCATATCCTATAGGGGAACCCCAAAAACCCCACATACTATAGGGGAACTTCCCAGAACCCCATATCCTATAGGGGAACCCCAAAACCCCCATATCCTATAGGGGAACCCCCCAGAACCCCATATCCTATAGGGGAACCCCAAAACCCCCATATCCTATAGGGGAACCAACCCCAAAACCCCATATCCTATAGGGGAACCCCAAAAACCCCACATACTATAGGGGAACTTCCCAGAACCCCATATCCTATAGGGGAACCCCAAAACCCCCATATCCTATAGGGGAACCCCCCAGAACCCCATATCCTATAGGGGAACCCCAAAACCCCCATATCCTATAGGGGAACCAACCCCAAAACCCCATATCCTATAGGGGAACCCCATAAAACCCCATATCCTATAGGAGAATCCCATATCCTATAGGGGAACCCCAAAACCCCCATATCCTATAGGGGAACCAACCCCAAAACCCCATATCCTATAGGGGAACCCCCAAAACCCCACATCCTATAGGGGAAACAACCCCAAAACCCCATATCCTATAGGGGAACCCCCAAAACCCCATATCCTATAGGGGAAACAACCCCAAAAACCCATATCCTATAGGGGAACCCCAAAAACCCCATATCCTATAGGGGAACCCTCTCAGAACCCATATCCTATAGGGGAACCCCCAAATCCCCCATATCCTATAGGGGAACCCCCAAATCCCCCATATCCTATAGGGGAACCCCAAAATCCCATATCCTATAGGGGATATTATGGGATCTATGGGGTTCTATGGGGTGGGGTATTATGGGATCTATGGGGTGGGTATTATGGGATCTATGGGGTTCTATGGGGTGGGATATTATAGGATCTATGGGGTTTCTATGGGGTGGGGTATTATGGGATCTATGGGGTGGGGTATTATGGGATCTATGGGGTGGGGTATTATGGGATCTATGGGATCTATGGGGTGGGTATTATGGGAGCTATGGGGTTCTATGGGGTGGGATATTATGGGATCTATGGGGTTCTATGGGGTGGGGTATTATGGGATCTATAGGGTGGGGTATTATAGGATCTATGGGGTTCTATGGGGTGGGGTATTATGGGATCTATGAGGTGGGATATTATGGGATCTATGGGGTGGGTTGTTATGGGATCTATGGGGTTCTATGGGGTGGGGTATTATGGGATCTATGGGGTTCTATGGGGTGGGATATTATAGGATCTATGGGGTTCTATGGGGTGGGATATTATAGGATCTATGGGGTGGGTTGTTATGGGATCTATGGGGTGGGATATTATGGGATCTATGGGGTGGGTTGTTATGGGATCTATGGAGTTCTATGGGGTGGGGTATTATGGGATCTATGGGGTTCTATGGGGTGGGGTATTATAGGATCTATGGGGTGGGTATTATGGGATCTATGGGGTGGGGTATTATAGGATCTATGGGGTTCTATGGGGTGGGATATTATAGGATCTATGGGGTGGGTATTATGGGATCTATGGGGTGGGGTATTGTGGGATCTATGGGGTTCTATGGGGTGGGTATTATGGGATCTATGTGGTTCTATGGGGTGGGTATTATGGGATCTATGGGGTTCTATGGGGTGGGGTATTATGGGATCTATGGGGTTCTATGGGGTGGGATATTATAGGATCTATGGGGTTCTATGGGGTGGGTATTATGGGATCTATGGGATCTATGGGGTGGGGTATTATGGGATCTATGGGGTTCTATGGGGTGGGATATTATAGGATCTATGGGGTGGGGTATTATGGGATCTATGGGGTTCTATGGGGTGGGATATTATGGGATCTATGGGGTTCTATGGGGTGGGGTATTATGGGATCTATGGGGTGGGATATTATGGGATCTATGGGGTTCTATGGGGTGGAGTATTATGGGATCTATGGGGTTCTATGGGGTGGGGTATTATGGGATCTATGGGGTGGGGTATTATGGGATCTATGGGGTTCTATGGGGTGGGGTATTATGGGATCTATGGGGTGGGGTATTATGGGATCTATGGGGTTCTATGGGGTGGGGTATTATGGGATCTATGGGGTGGGGTATTATGGGATCTATGGGGTGGGATATTATGGGATCTATGGGGTTCTATGGGGTGGGGTATTATGGGATCTATGGGGTGGGGTATTATGGGATCTATGGGGTGGGATATTATGGGATCTATGGGGTTCTATGGGGTGGGGTATTATGGGATCTATGGGGTGGGGTATTATGGGATCTATGGGGTTCTATGGGGTGGGGTATTATGGGATCTATGGGGTTCTATGGGGTGGGGTATTATGGGATCTATGGGGTTCTATGGGGTGGGATATTATGGGATCTATGGGGTTCTATGGGGTGGGGTATTATAGGATCTATGGGGTGGGGTATTATGGGATCTATGGGGTTCTATGGGGTGGGATATTATAGGATCTATGGGGTTTCTATGGGGTGGGGTATTATGGGATATTATGGGATCTATGTAGTGGGGTATTATGGGATCTATGGGGTTTCTATGGGGTGGGGTATTATGGGATCTATGGGATCTATGGGGTGGGGTATTATGGGATCTATGGGGTATTATGGGATCTATGGGGTTTCTATGGGGTCGGTTATTATGGGATCTATGGGGTTCTATGGGGTTGTTATGGGATCTATGGGGTGGGATATTATGGGATCTATGGGGTGGGGTATTATGGGATCTATGGGGTGGGTTGTTATGGGATCTATGGGGTTCTATGGGGTTGTTATGGGATCTATGGGGTGGGGTATTATGGGATCTATGGGATCTATGGGGTGGGGTATTATGGGATCTATGGGGTGGGATATTATGGGATCTATGGGGTGGGTTGTTATGGGATCTATGGGGTGGGGTATTATGGGATCTATGGGGTGGGTTGTTATGGGATCTATGGGGTGGGTTGTTATGGGATCTATGGGGTTCTATGGGGTGGGGTATTATAGGATCTATGGGGTTCTATGGGGTGGGGTATTATGGGATCTATGGGGTGGGGTATTATGGGATCTATGGGGTGGGTTGTTATGGGATCTATGGGGTGGGTTGTTATGGGATCTATGGGGTGGGATATTATGGGATCTATGGGGTGGGTTGTTATGGGATCTATGGGGTTCTATGGGGTTGTTATGGGATCTATGGGGTGGGTTGTTATGGGATCTATTGGGTTCTATGGGGTATTATGGGATCTATGGGGTGGGGTATTATGGGATCTAAGGGGTTCTATGGGGTGGGGTATTATGGGATCTATGGGGTTCTATGGGGTGGGGTATTATGGGATCTATGGGGTGGGGTATTATGGGATATTATGGGATCTATGGGGTGGGGTATTATGGGATATTATGTGATCTATGGGGTGGGTTGTTATGGGATCTATGGGGTGGGTTGTTATGGGATCTATGGGGTGGGTTGTTATGGGATCTATGGGGTTTCTATGGGGTGGGGGCACTCACCACCTCCTCAGCTGCAAAGTCAATGAAGCCGGGCAGGATGAGGAAATCACTGTTGGGGGGGGGGGCACTTATAGGGTCACCCCATAGAGGAGCCATAGGGGCTATGGGGATGTTATGGGGGATTTGGGGTGGCCCTATGGGGTCACTGGGGCTATGGGGATGTTATGGGATATTTGGGGTGGCCCTATGGGGCCATTGGGGCTATGGGGTTTTGGGGTGGCCCTATAGGGATATCGATGCATGAGGGGTCTACAGGGGCTATGGGGATGTCATATGGGATTTGGGGTGGCCCTATGGGGCCATCAATGTATGGGGGGCCTATAGGGGTTATGGGGATGTTATGGGGGATATGGGATTGCCCCATATGGGTCCATAAGGGTTATGGGGTTTTGGGGTGGCCCTATGGGGACATCAGTGCCTGGGGGGGGTCCATAGGGACTGTGGGGATGTTATGGGGGATTTGGGGTGGCTCTATGGGGGGTTCCATAGGGGCTATGGGGATGTTATGGGGGATTTGGGGTGACCCTATGGGGCCACTGGGGCTATGGGGATGTTATGGGGGATTTGGGGTGGCCCTATGGGGCCACTGGGGCTATGGGAATGTTATGGGGGATTTGGGGTGGCTCTATGGGGGGTTCCATAGGGGCTATGGGGATGTTATGGGGGATTTGGGGTGGCCCTATGGGGCCATTGGGGCTATGGGGTTTTGGGGTGGCCCTATAGGGATATCGATGCATGAGGGGTCTACAGGGGCTATGGGGATGTCATATGGGATTTGGGGTGGCCCTATGGGGCCATCAATGTATGGGGGGCCTATAGGGGTTATGGGGATGTTATGGGGGATATGGGATTGCCCTATGGGTCCATAGGGGTTATGGGGTTTTGGGGTGGCCCTATGGGGGCATCAATGCCTGGGGGGGGTCCATAGGGACTGTGGGGATGTTATAGGGGATTTGGGGTGGCCCTATGGGGGGTTCCATAGGGGCTATGGGAATGTTATACGGGATTTGGGGTGGCCCTATGGGGCCATAGGGGCTATGAGGATGTTATAGGGGATTTGGGGTGGCCCTATGGGGCCATAAATGCCTGGGGGGGCCATAGGAGCTATGGGGATGTTATAGGGGATTTGGGGTGACCCTATGGGGTCATCAATGCATGAGGGATCTATAGGGGCTGTGGGGTGTTATGGGGTATTTGGGGTGACCCTATGGGAGGCTCCATATGGGCTATAGGGATGTTATGGGGTATTTGGGGTGACTCTATGGGGCCACTGGGGCTATGGGGATGCTATGGGGGTTTTGGGGTGGCCCTATGGGTCCATTAGGGCTATGGGGATACTATGGGGGATTGGGGTAGCCCTATGGGGGGGTCCATAGGGACTATGGGGATGTTATGGGGTTTTGGGGTGGCCCTATGAATCCATTTGGACTATGGGGATGTTATGGGGTTTTTGGGGTGGCCCTATGGGCAGTTCCATAGGGACTATGGGGATGTTATGGGGTTTTGGGGTGGCACTATGGGGCCATCATTGTGGCTATGGGGATGTTATGGGGGATCTGGGGTGGCCCTATGAATCCATTTGGGCTATGGGGATGTTATGGGGTTTTTGGGGTGGCGCTATGGGGCCGTCATTGTGGCTATGGGGATGTTATGGGGTTTTTGGCTGGCCCTATGGGGTATTTGGGGTGGCACTATGGGGCCATCATTGTGGCTATGGGGATGCTATGGGGTATTTGGGGTGACCCTATGGGTTATTTGGGGTGGCCCTATGGGGTATTTGGGGTGGCGCTATGGGGTATTTGGGGTGACCCTATGGGTTATTTGGGGTGACCCTATGGGGTATTTGGGGTGGCGCTATGGGGCCATCATTGTGGCTATGGGGATGCTATGGGGTATTTGGGGTGACCCTATGGGTTATTTGGGGTGACCCTATGGGGCCATCATTGTGGCTATGGGGATGTTATGGGGTATTTGGGGTGACCCTATGGGGTATTTGGGGTGGCGCTATGGGTCCATAGGGGCTATGGGGATGCTATGGGGTATTTGGGGTGGCACTATGGGTCCATAGGGGCTATGGGGATGCTATGGGGTATTTGGGGTGACCCTATGGGGCCGTCATTGTGGCTATGGGGATGTTATGGGGGATATGGGGTGGCCCTATGGGGCCACTGGGACAATGGGGATGCTATGGGGGATTTGGGGTAGCCCTATGGGGGGTCCATAGGGACTATGGGGATGTTATGGGGGATCTGGGGTGGCCCTATGAGTCCATTTGGGCTATGGGGATGTTATGGGGGATTTGGCTGGCCCTATGGGGACATAAATGCATAGGTGGTCTATAGAGGTTATGGGGATGCTATGGGGTACTTGGGGTGGCGCTATGGGGCCGTCATTGTGGCTATGGGGATGCTATGGGGTATTTGGGGTGACCCTATGGGGTATTTGGGGTGGCCCTATGGGGTATTTGGGGTGGCGCTATGGGGTATTTGGGGTGGCCCTATGGGGTATTTGGGGTGACCCTATGGGGTATTTGGGGTGGTGCTATGGGGTATTTGGGGTGGCCCTATGAGTCCATTTGGGCTATGGGGATGTTATGGGGTTTTTGGGGTGGTGCTATGGGGCCGTTAGGGCTATGGGGATGCTATGGGGTATTTGGGGTGACCCTATGGGGTATTTGGGGTGGCGCTATGGGGTATTTGGGGTGGCGCTATGGGGCCATAGGAGCTATGGGGATGCTATGGGGTATTTGGGGTGGCGCTATGGGGCCGTCATTGTGGCTATGGGGGTGCTATGGGGTATTTGGGGTGGCGCTATGGGTCTATAGGGGCTATGGGGATGCTATGGGGTATTTGGGGTGACCCTATGGGGTATTTGGGGTGACCCTATGGGGCCATCATTGTGGCTATGGGGATGTTATGGGGTATTTGGGGTGGCACTATGGGTCCATAGGAGCTATGGGGATGCTATGGGGTATTTGGGGTGGCGCTATGGGGCCGTCATTGTGGCTATGGGGATGCTATGGGGTATTTGGGGTGACCCTATGGGGTATTTGGGGTGGCGCTATGGGGCCGTCATTGTGGCTGTGGGGCTGCTGTGCCCCCACCTGTATGTGAGGCCGTCACAGGTGTCAAAGAGCTGCCGGGCACTAAGACCGTCATCAGGGGGGGCAGCAATGCTGGGGGGGGGGAGAGCCTTCATCATCATCATCATCATCATCATCATCATCATCATCATCATCATCATCATCATCATCTTCATCATCATCACCATCATCATCATCATCATCATCATCATCATCA
>NW_028189074.1:0-20000 GCF_054131305.1 Coturnix japonica | reverse complement strand
TATTGGGGGGGGCGGGGGGGGATTAGCGTAATCCGGTAGCACAGCGCCGGGTCACGTGGTGTGCGGGGCCGAAGGGGGGGGGGGGGGGGAAGGGGGGGGGCAGGGGAGGACCCCCCCGTGTCCTCAACTGTCCCTATGTGGCAATGGGGGCCAATGGGATCCCCCCAAACCATGGGGGCCAATGGGACCCCCCCCCCCCCCAAACCATGGGGGCCGATGGGATCCCCCAACCATGGCCCCCCATTAGTCCCCATGTGCCGCCGGGTCCTGCTGCCACCACGACCCCCCCCCGGACCCCCCCGGACCCCCACTGTCCCCATAACTCCCCCCAGCCCCCCCCAAATGTCCCCATTAACCACAACCCCCCCCCCGGTTCCCATTTGTTCCCATATATCCCCATGACCCCCCATCCCCCCCCCCGTCCCCAATTGTCCCCATTACCCACTACCACCACGACCCCCCCGGACCCCCCCACGGTCCCCATGTGTCCCCACTGACCCCCAACCCCAGGACCCCCCCCCTCCCCTCAGTCCCCATCTGTCCCCATAACCCCCCTCCATCCCTAAATGTCCCCATGACCCCCCCAGTCCCCAAGTATCCCTATATGTCCCCATAACCCCCCCCATCCCCAAGTGTCCCCACGACCCCCAACCCCAGGACCCCCCCCCCCCCATCCCCATCTGTCCCTATGTGTCCCTATAACCCCCCCCCGTCCCCAAATGCCCCCACGACCCCCCCAGCCCCCCCTGTCCCTAAGTGTCCCCAAATGTCCCCATGACCCCCAACCCCAGCCCCCTCCCCTCGGTCCCCATCTGTCCCCATGTGTCCTTATGACCCCCCCCCCACGTCCCCATATGGCCCCACGACCCCCCCGACCCCCCCGTCCCCAAGTGTCCCTATATGTCCCCATAAGCCCCCCCATCCCCAAGTGTCCCCATGACCCCCAACCCCAGGACCCCCAACCCCCCCATCCCCATCTGTCCCCATGTGTCCCTATGACCCCCCCCATCCCCAAATGCCCTCACGACCCCCCAGCCCCCCCTGTCCCTAAGTGTCCCCAAATGTCCCCATGACCCCCAACCCCAGCCCCCCCCCCCCCCGGTCCCCATCTGTCCCCATGTGTCCTTATGACCCCCCCCCCCCCCACGTCCCCATATGACCCCAAGACCCCCCACCCCCCCCCACCCCAAGTGTCCCCATGTGTCTTTATGACCCCCCCCCCGGCCCCAAGTGTCCCCACGACCCCCACGACCCCCCCCCGGTCCCCATCTGTCCCCATGTGTCCCCATCACCCCCCCAATCCCTAAATGTCCCCACGACCCCCCCAGTCCCCAAGTATCCCTATGTGTCCCCATAACCCCCCCCCATCCCCAAGTGTCCCCATGACCCCCAACCCCAGGACCCCCCCCCCCTTCCCCCCCCGGACCCCAACTGTCCCCATGACCCCACGACCCCCCCCCCCCGGTCCCCATCTGTCCCCATGTGTCCCCATAACCCATCCCCATATGGCCCCACGACCCCTCCAGCCCCCCCCCGTCCCCAAGTGTCCCCATGACCCCCCCCAACCCCCGGGCCCCCCCGGGTCCCCCCCCTAGACCCCCCCCCCTTGTCCCCAAGTGTCCCCATGTGTTCTTATGACACCCCCCGTCCCCAAGTGTCCCCATGGCCCCACGACCCCCGGGCCCCCCCGGGCCCCCCCCTAGACCCCCCCCCTTGTCCCCAAGTGTTCTTATGACCCCCCCCCCCTTGTCCCCAAGTGTCCCCATGTGTTCTTATGACCCCCCCCCGTCCCCAAGTGTCCCCATGGCCCCGTGACCCCCCCGTGCCCCCCCTGGACCCCATGTGTTCCCATGACCCCCCCCGTCCCCAAATGACCCCAAGACCCCCCCGTGCCCCCCCCCGGTCCCCACGTGTCCCCACACATCCCCATATCCCCCCCCCCACCTGCTGTGGCTGCCGCTCTCCATCTCGTGGCTCAGTCCCTCGTGGGACCCCCCCGTGTCCTGAGGGGGGGGGGATGGGGGGGTCCCTCCGGGCTCCTCCATGTTGGGGTGGGTGATGGGGGGGGGGGGGGTCGGACACGCGTGGGGTCCCACAGACACCTGGGGGGGGGGGGGCGCTGTGTTGTTGGTGCCGTAGGCGACGCTCAATGACCCGGGGGGGGGGGTCTGGAAAGGGGGGGGGGCTCCGCCCTCAGCTCCGCCCCTTTAAGGCTGGGGGGGGGGGAGGCCTGATCTGCCCCCCCCCCCCCCCCCGGGTTGTGAGTGGGGGGAGGGAGGGGGATCTTGACCCCCCCCCCCCCCGCATTTAAAAGCTGCGTGGGGGGATTATGGGAGGATTATGGGGAGGGGGGGGGGCAACGTGGGAGTGTGCAAAGGGGGGAGGGGTGTAGTGGGGGGGGGTGCAATGGGGGAGTGTGCAAAGGGGGGAGGGGTGTGAAATGGGGGTGGGAGTAAAAGGGGGAGTATTGGGGGTGTGCAAAGGGGGGGGGTGGAGTGTGCAATGGGGAAGTGTGCAAAAGGGGGGTGGTGGGGGTGTGCAAAGGGGGGCTTGCAAAGGGGGGTGTGCAATGGGGGGTTATGGGGGGGTGTGCAATGGGGGAGTGTGCAAAGGGGGGTGTGCAAATGGGGGTTGATGGGAGGGTGTGCAATGGGGGTGGGAGTAAAGGAGGGGTGTTGGGGGTGTGCAAAAGGGAGTGTGTAAAAGGGGGGGGCAGTGGGTGAGTGTGCAAATGGGGAGTGTGCAAAGAGGGGTGTGCAATGGGGGGGTGATGGGGGTGTGTGCAAAGGGGTGTATGTGCAAAGGGGGGTGTGCGGAGGGGGGTCGATGGGAGGGTGTGCAATGGGGGTGGGAGTAAAGGAGGGGTGTTGGGGGTGTGCAAAGGGGGGTGTGCAAATGGGAGTGTGCAAATGGGGTGATTGTGGAGTGTGCAAAGGGGGTGATGGGGGAGAGTGCAAAGGGGGGTGTGCAAAGGGGGGAGCAACGTGGGAGTGTGCAAAGTGGGGGTGGGGATGCAAAGGGGGAGTGTGCAAATGGGGGTTGATGGGAGGGTGTGCAAAAGGGAGTGTGCAAAAGGGGGTAGCAACGTGGGAGTGTGCAAAGGGGGGGTCATGGAGTGTGCAATGGGGAGTGTGCAAAGGGGGGTGATGGAGTGTGCAAAGGGGGTGTGCAAAGGGGGGTTGATGGGAGGGTGTGCAATGAGGGAGTGTGCAAAGGGGGTGTGCAAAGGGGGGTTGATGGGAGGGTGTGCAATGGGGGTGGGAGTAAAGGAGGGGTGTTGGGGGTGTGCAAAAGGGAGTGTGCAAATGGGGTGATTGTGGAGTGTGCAAAGGGGGTGATGGGGGAGAGTGCAAATGGGAGTGTGCAAAGGGGGGGTAATGGGGGAGTGTGCAATGGAGAGTGTGCAAAGGGGGGTGATGGGGGAGTGTGCAAAGGGGGGGGTGTGCAATTGGGGATTGTGCAAAGGGGGTGGGAGTAAAAGGGGTTCATTGCGTGACAGGTGTGTAGCGCAGTGTGCAACGGGTGTGCAATGGGGGAGTGTGCAGTGGGGCAATGGTGACACTGGTGTTCACACTGACAGTGACACACTAATGGTGACACACTGGTGTTCACACTGATGGTGACACTGATATAATGGTGTCAGTGCTGGTGACCCCGCAGGGATTGGGGCCGAGCGCCGCACGAAGCAGCTTAAGGGACAGTGACACAGTGACACAGTTCATCCCAGTGCTCCCAGTTCATCCCAGTTCATCCCAGTTCACAGAATCACAGAATGAGCCGGGTTGGAAGGACCTCAAGGATCACGTAGTTCCAACCCCCTGCCTGGCAGGGCCACCAAACATACACCTTTACTACATCAGGTTGACCAGGAGGCCCCATAGATCCCCATAGAGACCCCATAGACCCCATAGATCCCCATAGAGACCCCATAGATCCCCATAGAGACCCCATAGACCCCATAGATCCCCATAGAGACCCCATAGATCCCCATAGAGACCCCATAGATTCCCCATAGAGACCCCACAGATCAGGTTGCCCAGGAGACCCCATAGATCCCCATAGAGACACCATAGATCCCCACAGAGACCCCATAGACCCCATAGATCCCCATAGAGACCCCATAGACCCCATAGATCCCCATAGAGACCCCATAGACCCCATAGATCCCCACAGAGACCCCATAGACCCCATAGATCCCCATAGAGACCCCATAGACCCCATAGAGACCCCATAGACCCCATAGATCCCCATAGAGACCCCATAGAGACCCCATAGACCCCATAGATCCCCATAGACACCCCATAGATCCCCACAGAGACCCTATAGGCCCCATAGATTCCTATAGAGACCCCATAGACCCCGTAGATCCCCATAGACACCCCATAGACCCCATAGAGACCCCATAGACCCCATAGATCCCCATAGAGACCCCATAGACCCCATAGATTCCTATAGAGACTCCATAGATCCCTATAGAGACCCCATAGACCCCATAGATCCCCACAGAGACCCCATAGGCCCCATAGACCCCATAGAGACCCCATAGACCCCATAGATCCCCATAGAGACCCCATAGACCCCATAGATTCCTATAGAGACTCCATAGATCCCTATAGAGACCCCATAGACCCCATAGATCCCCATAGAGACCCCATAGAGACCCCATAGATCCCCATAGAGACCCCATAGATCCCCATAGAGACCCCATATAGACCCCATAGATCCCCATAGAGACCCCATAGACCCCATAGATCCCCATAGAGACCCCATAGATCCCCATAGAGACCCCATAGGCCCCATAGATCCCCATAGAGACCCCATAGACCCCATAGATCCCCATAGACACCCCATAGACCCCATAGAGACCCCATAGACCCCATAGATCCCCATAGAGACCCCATAGACCCCATAGATTCCTATAGAGACTCCATAGATCCCTATAGAGACCCCATAGACCCCATAGATCCCCATAGAGACCCCATAGAGACCCCATAGATCCCCATAGAGACCCCATAGATCCCCATAGAGATCCCATATAGACCCCATAGATCCCCATAGAGACCCCATAGACCCCATAGATCCCCATAGACACCCCATAGACCCCATAGAGACCCCATAGACCCCATAGATCCCCATAGAGACCCCATAGACCCCATAGATTCCTATAGAGACTCCATAGATCCCTATAGAGACCCCATAGGCCCCATAGATCCCCATAGAGACCCCATAGACCCCATAGATCCCCATAGAGACCCCATAGGCCCCATAGATCCCCATAGAGACCCCATAGACCCCATAGATCCCCATAGAGACCCCATAGACCCCATAGATCCCCATAGAGACCCCATAGACACCATAGATCCCCATAGACACCCCATAGATCCCATAGATCCCCATAGAGACCCCATAGACCCCATAGATCCCCATAGAGACCCCATAGACCCCATAGATCCCCATAGAGACCCCATAGGCCCCATAGATCCCCATAGAGACCCCATAGACCCCATAGATCCCCATAGAGACCCCATAGAGACCCCATAGAGACCCCATAGACCAATGTGTGTCATCAGCAGACTTGCTGAGGGTGCACTCCATTCCCTCATCGATGTCATTAATAAAGATGTTAAAGAGCACCGGTCCCAAGACAGACCCTTGAGGGACGCCGCTCGTTACCGGCCTCCACCTGGACATAGAGCCATTGACCACCACCCTCTGTCTGCGGCCCTTCAACCAATTGCTTATCCATCTAGTTGTCCACCCATCAAATCCACCTCCCTCCAATTTGGAGATGAGGATGTGATGGGGGACCATGTCAAAGGCCTTGCTCAGGTCCAGGTAAATGACATCGGTCGCCTTCCCTTCATCCACCAACGCCGTCACTCCATCATAGAAGGCCACAAGATTAGTTAAGCATGACCTTCCCCTGGTGAAGCTGACTTGCGGAATCAAACTCTATAATGCAGAGATGGGTTATAAAGCAGGTATGTTTATTCCAGCGTTGCCGGGTGCAAGGGGGATAGCTCCACCAAACTTGCACACCGTAAGGAGAAAAGTGTGTTACAGATATAGGTTAAGGTAATACATAATCAATAGTGTCCTCCTCAGTTTGATTACATATTCATTACATTCCCTATGGCCCCGTTCCCCGCAACCCCATTCCCTCATTCCCCCTGACCCCATTCCCCGCGACCCTTGCCGATGTTTTGGGGTGAAATTCTTCTTCTGTTTTCTTCTTGGTGTTATCTGCTGGTATCGTTCTCCCATGTCGGCAAAGAGTCCTGGTTACTCGTGTGTGGGGTCAACAGGTGACACGGCTCAGAGAAGCATCCTTCAGATAAGGCTAAGCAAGGTGTTAGTGCTGTAGATTGATGCAATTAGAGCCCAAACTACAAATCTGACCGCCAAAGTTAAAAGCTCACTCAGCTCCAAGTAGATGGATGGCACCATGTCAAAGGTTGCTGCTGGATATCAACTTGGCACTAGAACTGGGCCAGGGGAGAGAAAGATGGAGAGCGGCTCAGCAACCACCTCAGCCAGCTCCTTCAGGACCCTGGGATGCACGCCATCTGGCCCCATAGACTTGTACTCATTCAGTCTAAGGAGGCACTCTCGGACTTGCTCTACCCTTACAGTGGGGAGGGATTTACCTCCTTGGTCCCCACATGGAGGTATGGGGGTGCAAGACTTAGGGACGTGAAAAAGACTAGAATCCTGGCCACCAGTGAAGACCGAGGTGAAGAACTCATTCAGCACCTCAGCTTTCTCTTCATCTGTTGAAGCCATTTCTCCTTTTAAATTTACCAGAGTAGGTACGCCCATTCTGGCCTGTCTCTTCTGGCCAATGTACCTGTTTTCTTATTGTTTTCTTATTGTTTTTCACGTCCCTCGCCAAGTTCAGTTCTGCCTGCGCCTTGGCTTTCCTGATCCCACGTCTGCAAGTCCGGATGGCATCCCTGTATTCTTCCCTTGTTTCCAGAGCTTGTACACCCCTTTCTTCACCCTCAGTTCTCTTAGCAGGTCCTTGCTGAGCCATGCCGGTTTTCTACCTCTCCTGCCCACTTTCTTAATCAGGGGAATGGAGACCTCTTGTGCTGCCAGGAGGGCATCCTTGAACAGTAGCCAGCTCTCCTCAACGTCCTTATCTTTGAGGGCAGCGCGCCAGGGGATCTTGGCCAGCATTCCATTGAGAAGCTTGAAGTCTGCTCTTCTAAAGTTGAGCATCCTGGTCCTGCTCTTTGCCAGGCCCACATCGCTTGAGATCACAAACTCAACCAGGGCATGATCGCTGGAGCCCAGGCAGCCTCCAACCTTGACGCCTTTGATGATCTCCTCAGCGTCGGTGAGCAGCAGGTCCAGCAACGCTTGACCTCTGGTCGGTCTGTCCAGTACCTGAACCAGAAAGCTATCATCAATGGATTCCAAGAGCCTTCTGGAGCTCATGCAGCTCAACAAATGTCCGGATGGTTGAAGTCCCCCACTAGGACAAGAGCCCGTGAGCCAGACGCCTCACGCATCTGGAGCAAGAAAGCCTCATCAGCAGCCTCCCCTTGATCAGGTGGCCTGTAGTATACCCCTAATACCAGCTGTCCTTTATTAATCCCATCTCTAATCCTAACCCACAGGCTCTAAACTCAACCAGGGCATGATCGCTGGAGCCCAGGCATCCTCCAACCTTGACGCCTTTGATGATCTCCTCAGCGTTGGTGAGCAGCAGGTCCAGCAACGCTTGACCTCTGGTCGGTCTGTCCAATACCTGAACCAGAAAGCTATCATCAATGGATTCCAAGAGCCTTCTGGAGCTCTTGCAGCTCAACAGATGTCCGGATGGTTGAAGTCCCCCACCAGGACAAGAGCCCATGAGCCAGACGCCTCATCTGGAGCAAGAAAGCCTCATCAGCAGCCTCCCCTTGCTCAGGTGGCCTGTAGTATACCCCTAATACCAGCTGACCTTTATTAGTCCCATCTCTAATCCTAACCCACAGGCTCTCAACCTGTTCTTGACTGTTTCTCATGGGGAGCTCCTCACAGTTGATCCAATCTCTGACATAAAGGGCGACTCCCCCACCCTTCCTACCTCGCCTATCTCTCCTAAAGAGCCTATAGCCATCGATGGTAGTATCCCAATTGTGGGAGTTATCCCACCATGTTTCTGTGATAGCAACAAGGTCATAATTTTCAGAGTGCATCACAGTTTCCAGTTCCTCCTGCTTGTTACTCAGGCTCCGTGCATTAGTATAAAGGCACTTCAGCCGGGCTGTCCGTCTCACCACCTTCATAAGGGATCCAGGATCCTCTAGAACAGCGGCATCCCCAGCATCCCCCTGCCCTACTCCCTCCCTTTGCACTCTGCAATCATTGCCCACGGAGTTTGGTACAATCCCTTCAATGCACCGTTCAACCCCAGTAGCCCTTATTTTGCCCCCTTCCCCCTTCATTCCTAGTTTAAAGACCTATCAATGAGTCCCGCTAATTCTTCAGCTAATACCCTCTTACCCCTCAGGGGAGTAAACTCTTGGAAAGGGCTGATAATAGCAGGACTAGGGGAAATGGTTTTAAGTTGAAGGAGGGAAGATTTAGGTTGGATGTCAGGGGGAAGTTCTTCACTAGAAGAGTGGTTAGGCCCTAGAACAGGCTGCCCAGGGAGGTTGTGGATGCCCCGTCCTTGGAGGTGTTCAAGGCCAGGTTGGACGGGGCCCTGGGCAACCTGATCTATGGGGATCTATGGGGTCTATGGGGATCTATGGGGTCTATGGGGATCTATGGGGTCTCTATGGGGATCTATGGGGTCTATGGGGTCTCTATGGGGATCTATGGGGTCTATGGGGTCTCTATGGGGATCTATGGGGTCTATGGGGATCTATGGGGTCTATGGGGTCTCTATGGGGTCTCTATGGGGATCTATGGGGTCTATGGGGTCTCTATGGGGATCTATGGGGTCTATGGGGTCTCTATGGGGATCTATGGGGTCTATGGGGATCTATGGGGTCTATGGGGTCTCTATGGGGTCTCTATGGGGATCTATGGGGCCTATGGGGTCTCTATGGGGATCTATGGGGTCTATGGGGTCTCTATAGGGATCTATGGAGTCTCTATAGGAATCTATGGGGTCTATGGGGTCTCTATGGGGATCTATGGGGTCTATGGGGTCTCTATGGGGTCTATGGGGTGTCTATGGGGATCTATGGGGTCTATGGGATGTCTATGGTGATCTATGGGGTCTATGGGGATCTATGCGGTCTCTATGGGGTCTATGGGGTCTCTATGGGGATCTATGGGACCTCCTGGGCAACCTGATCTAGTAAAGGTGTATGTTTGGTGGCCCTGCCAGGCAGGGGGTTGGAACTCCATGATCCTTGAGGTCCCTTCCAACCCGGGTTATTCTGTGATTCTGTGATTCTGTGACAGGCTGCTTGCATCAGCAGCCATCATTCCAGGTGCAGTTCATCCCAGTGCTCCCAGTTCATCCCAGTCCATCCCAGTTCATCCCAGTCCATCCCAGTCCATCCCAGTTCATCCCAGTGCTCCCAGTCCATCCCAGTCCATCCCAGTGCTCCCAGTTCATCCCAGTCCATCCCAGTCCATCCCAGTGCTCCCAGTTCATCCCAGTTCATCCCAGTCCATCCCAGTGCTCCCAGTCCATCCCAGTCCATCCCAGTGCTCCCAGTTCATCCCAGTCCATCCCTGTTCATCCCAGTGCTCCCAGTTCATCCCAGTTCATCCCAGTCCATCCCAGTTCATCCCAGTTCATCCCAGTCCATCCCAGTCCATCCCAGTGCTCCCAGTCCATCCCAGTTCATCCCAGTTCATCCCAGTTCATCCCAGTGCTCCCAGTCCATCCCAGTTCATCCCAGTGCTCCCAGTTCATCCCAGTTCATCCCAGTGCTCCCAGTCCATCTCAGTTCATCCCAGTTCATCCCAGTGCTCCCAGTTCATCCCAGTTCATCCCAGTCCATCCCAGTTCATCCCAGTGCTCCCAGTCCATCCCAGTTCATCCCAGTGCTCCCAGTTCATCCCAGTTCATCCCAGTGCTCCCAGTCCATCTCAGTTCATCCCAGTTCATCCCAGTGCTCCCAGTTCATCCCAGTTCATCCCAGTCCATCCCAGTTCATCCCAGTGCTCCCAGTCCATCCCAGTTCATCCCAGTGCTCCCAGTTCATCCCAGTCCATCCCAGTCCATCCCAGTTCATCCCAGTGCTCCCAGTTCATCCCAGTTCATCCCAGATCATCCCAGTGCTCCCAGTCCATCCCAGATCATCCCAGTGCTCCCAGTTCATCCCAGTTCATCCCAGTTCATCCCAGTGCTCCCAGTTCATCCCAGTTCATCCCAGTTCATCCCAGTGCTCCCAGTCCATCCCAGATCATCCCAGTGCTCCCAGTTCATCCCAGTTCATCCCAGTTCATCCCAGTGCTCCCAGTTCATCCCAGATCATCCCAGATCATCCCAGTGCTCCCAGTCCATCCCAGTTCATCCCAGTGCTCCCAGTCCATCCCAGATCATCCCAGTGCTCCCAGTCCATCCCAGTTCATCCCAGTGCTCCCAGTCCATCCCAGTTCATCCCAGATCATCCCAGTGCTCCCAGTTCATCCCAGTTCATCCCAGTGCTCCCAGTCCATCCCAGTTCATCCCAGTTCATCCCAGTTCATCCCAGTGCTCCCAGTTCATCCCAGTCCATCAGAGTCCATCCCAGTTCATCCCAGTTCATCCAAGTGCTCCCAGTCCATCTCAGTTCATCCCAGTTCATCCCAGTTCATCACAGTGCTCCCAGTTCATCCCAGTTCATCCCAGTGCTCCCAGTCCATCCCAGATCATCCCAGTGCTCCCAGTTCATCCCAGTTCATCCCAGTGCTCCCAGTCCATCCCAGTTCATCCCAGTTCATCCCAGTTCATCCCAGTGCTCCCAGTTCATCCCAGTCCATCCCAGTTCATCCCAGTTCATCCCAGTTCATCCAAGTGCTCCCAGTCCATCTCAGTTCATCCCAGTTCATCCCAGTTCATCACAGTGCTCCCAGTTCATCCCAGTTCATCCCAGTGCTCCCAGTCCATCTCAGTTCATCCCAGTTCATCCCAGTTCATCCCAGTGCTCCCAGTCCATCTCAGTTCATCCCAGTTCATCCCAGTTCATCCCAGTGCTCCCAGTTCATCCCAGTCCATCCCAGTGCTCCCAGTCCATCCCAGCTCATCCCAGTGCTCCCAGTTCATCCCAGTCCATCCCAGTCCATCCCAGTTCATCCCAGTTCATCCCAGTGCTCCCAGTTCATCCCAGTCCATCCCAGTTCATCCCAGTGCTCCCAGTTCATCCCAGTTCATCCCAGTTCATCCCAGTGCTCCCAGTTCATCCCAGTTCATCCCAGTTCATCCCAGTGCTCCCAGTTCATCCCAGTTCATCCCAGTGCTCCCAGTTCATCCCAGTCCATCCCAGTTCATCCCAGTGCTCCCAGTCCATCCCAGTTCATCCCAGTTCATCCCAGTGCTCCCAGTCCATCCCAGTTCATCCCAGTTCATCCCAGTGCTCCCAGTCCATCCCAGTTCATCCCAGTTCATCCCAGTGCTCCCAGTTCATCCCAGTACCATCCCAGTCCCTCCCAGTGCTCTCCAGTCCATCCCAGTCCATCCCAGTACCATCCCAGTCCATCCCAGTACATCCCAGTACCATCCCAGTGCCCCCCACAGTCCATCCCAGTACCATCCCAGTCCATCCCAGTCCATCCCAGTACCATCCTAGTCCATCCCAGTCCATCCCAGTACCTCCCAGTCCATCCCAGTCTATCCCAGTACCTCCCAGTCCATCCCAGTCCCATCCCAGTGCCCCCCAAAGTCCATCCCAGTACCATCCTAATGCCACCCCCATCCATTCCAGTACTCACAGTCCATCCCAGTGCTCCGAGTCCATCCCAGTCTCAGACCTCATAGTCCATCCCAGTACCATCCCAGTTCATCCCAGTACCATCCTAGTGCCCCCTTCAGTCCATCCCAGTTCATCCCAGTACCATACTAGTGCCCCCCCGTCCATCCCATTACTCCCAGTCCATCCCAGTACCATCCCAGTCCATCCCAGTCCATCCCAGTCCATCCCAGTACCATCCCAGTCCATCCCAGTGCCATCCCAGTCCATCCCAGTACCATCCCAGTACCATCCCAGTCCATCCCAGTCCATCCCAGTACCATCCCAGTCCATCCCAGTCCATCCCAGTACCATCCCAGTCCATCCCAGTCCATCCCAGTCCATCCCAGTACCATCCCAGTCCATCCCAGTCCATCCCAGTACCATCCCAGTCCATCCCAGTCCATCCCAGTGTCCCCCAAAGTCCATCCCAGTACCATCCTAATGCCACCCCCATCCATCCCAGTACTCACAGTCCATCCCAGTGCTCCGAGTCCATCCCAGTCTCAGACCTCATAGTCCATCCCAGTACCATCCCAGTCCATCCCAGTTCATCCCAGTACCATCCTAGTGCCCCCTTCAGTCCGTCCCAGTTCATCCCAGTACCATACTAGTGCCCCCCCGTCCATCCCAGTTCATCCCAGTACCATACTAGTGCCCCCCCGTCCATCCCAGTTCATCCCAGTACCATACTAGTGCCCCCCCGTCCATCCCATTACTCCCAGTCCATCCCATTACTCCCAGTCCTCCCAGTCCATCCCAGTCCATCCCAGTACCATCCCAGTCCATCCCAGTCCATCCCAGTACCATCCCAGTCCATCCCAGTCCATCCCAGTACCATCCCAGTCCATCCCAGTCCATCCCAGTCCATCCCAGTACCATCCCAGTCCATCCCAGTCCATCCCAGTACCATCCCAGTCCATCCCAGTGCCATCCCAGTCCATCCCAGTACCATCCCAGTGCCATCCCAGTCCATCCCAGTACCATCCCAGTACCATCCCAGTCCATCCCAGTACCATCCCAGTCCATCCCAGTCCTCCCAGTCCATCCCAGTACCATCCCAGTCCATCCCAGTCCCATCCCAGTGCCCCCCGCAGTCCATCCCAGTACCATCCCAGTCCATCCCACTACCATCCCAGTCCCTCCCAGTTCATCCCAGTCCATCCCAGTCCCTCCCAGTCCATCCCAGTCCATCCCAGTCCTCCCAGTCCATCCCAGTACCATCCCAGTCCATCCCAGTCCTCCCAGTCCATCCCACTACCATCCTAGTGTCTCCCCCCGTCCATACCAGTACTTGCAGTCCATCCCAGTCCCCCCCACAGTCCATCCCACTACCATCCCAGTCCATCCCAGTACCTCCCAGTCCATCCCAGTACCTCCCAGTACCCCCCAGTCCATCCCACTACCATCCTGGTGCCCCCCCCCCGTCCATCCCATTCCATCCCAATCCATCCCAGTCCCCCCCGCAGTCCCTCCCACTCCAACCCAGTGACCCCCCCGTCCATTCCAGTCCCCCCAGCCCCTCCCAGTCCATCCCAGTACCACCCCCAGTGCCCCTCCGGTCCATCCCAGTACTTCCAGTTCATCCCAGTCCCCCGCGCAGTCCATCCTAGTGCCCCCCCAGTCCCCCCCCATCCCCCCCCGTCCCCCCATTAACTCCCCATTCACACCACGCCGCCTCTGTGGCCGCATTTATTGCCCCCCCCCATCACCCCATATTTACACGGGGGGGGTCTCCCCCTCGGCCCCCCCTCAGCACTCAATGGAGTCCTCCAGCAGCTGCAGCAGCGCGGGGGGGACCCCGGGGGGGGCTGGCGGTGGGGGGGGTCCGTGCTGGGGGGTTTCTGTGCCCCCCCCCTCTGCTGCCCCCCCCCCCCCCCGCGCTCTCTTCGCTCGTCTCCTCCTCTTCCAAAGCCGGCAGCGCCGCCCCCCCCCCCACGACCCCCCCCAACCCACGTGACCTCTCGCCGCCCCCCCCCCTTGGAGCCCCCCCTTCCCAAGCGGACTCCTCGCTCTGCCCCCCCCCGGGATCCCCCTCCCAAATCTCGCGAGATTCCGGCCCCCCCCCCTCCTCGACCGGCCCCCCCCCCATCCCCGGGCTTTGCTGGGGGGCGACGATGGTGGTCGTGGGGGGGGGGGGCGGAGGAGGGGGAGGGGGGGGCGGGGGGGGAGGAGGGGATTCGTCGTCCCCCATCCCCCCCCCCCCCGGGGGTCGCCCCCCCATCCCGACCGAGTTGGCCACGGGGGTGGGGGGGGCGGGGGGGGGAGGGGGAGGTGGGGGGGGGGGAGAGGAGGGTTGTGCCCCCCCCGCCCCCAACATGGCGTCGTCGCCCCCATCGCTGCGGCCTTCGGGGGGGCGGGGGGGGGACGGGGAGGATTTGGCGGCCGGAACCTGGAGGGGGGGGGGCAGATGGGGGGGGGGCATTAGGAGACCACAAAGGACCCCCCCATTATCTAACCCCCACCCCACCCCATAGGGATCCCCCCCCCACCCTGTAAGACCCCACTATATACGCCCCCCCCCCATATGAACCCCCCAGGACCCCACAATAAAACCCCCACCCTCCTGCCCCCCCCGTACATAGGGACCCCCCCCTACATAGGACCCCCTCCCCATATATAGGCCTCTCTACCCATATATAGGACCCCCCCTACATAGGGCCCCCCTCATACATAGGACCCCCTCCCCATATATAGGACCCCCCTACATAGGACCCCCTCCCCATATATAGGCCTCTCTACCCATATATAGGACCCCCCCTACATAGGGCCCCCCTCATACATAGGACCCCCTCCCCATATATAGGACCCCCCTACATAGGACCCCCTCCCCATATATCGGACCCCTCGCATACATAGGACCCCCTTCCCATATATAGGACCCCCCTACATAGGACCCCCTCCCCATATATCGGACCCCTCCCATACATAGGACCCCCTGCCTATATATAGGACCCCCCTACATAGGACCCCCCCCCCCATATATAGGACCCCCAGATGATCTTGCCCCTCAAACGACCCCCCCCCCAGTGGACCCCCATTTATAGGACCCCCCATAGAACCCCCTTATATGGCCCCCCCAGGACTCACCCATGACCCCCCACAGGACCCCCTCATAAGACCCCCCCAGATGACCCCCACCCATATCACCCCCCCCATAAAACCCCTCCCTCTGCATGAACCCCCCTCCAGGACTCCCCTATAGGACCCCACTATATGACCCCCCCCCCCCATATAAGCCCCCTATAGGACCCCACTGTATGACCCCCCCCCCATATAAGCCCCCTATAGGACCCCACTGTATGACCTCCCCACAAAGGACCCCCCCCCCATAGGACCCCCTCATAAGACCCCCACCCGGGTCCCCCCCCCAAATAGAAACCCTCCCTCTGCATGACCCCCCCAGGACCCCGAATAGGACCCCCTTATATGACCCTCCCAGTGGACCCCCCCATAGAACACCCCCCAATGGACCCACCCCAAATGACCCCCCCCAATGGACCCCTCCCCATATGACCCCCCCATAGTACCCCCACTCCCCATAGGACCCCCTTATATGCCCACCCCCCTCATAGGACCCCCCCTTGAACCCCCCCATTGAACCCCCCCCGAAATGACCCCCCCATAGAACCCCCCCTCCCGATGGGACCCCTCATAGGATCTCCCCATAGAACCCCCCCCCCCAATGGACCCCTCCCAAATGACCCCCCCACCAATGGACCCCTCCCCATATGACCCCCCCATAGTACCCCCATCCCTACGGGACCCCCTTATATGACCCTCCCAGTAGACCCCCCCATAGGACCCCCCCATAGAACCCCCCACAGGACCCCTTCATAAGACCCCCCCAAATGCCCCCCCCTCCCAATGGACCCCTCCCCATATGACCCCCCCCTCCCCATAGGACTCGCTTATATGCTCCCCCCTCCTCCTAGGACCCCCCATTGAACCCCCCCCAAATGACCCCCCCCAATGGACCCCTCCCAAATGACCCCCCCACCAGTGGACCCCTTCCCATATGACCCCCCCATAGTACCCCCATCCCTATGGGACCCCCTTATATGACCCTCCCATTGGACCCCCCCCATGGGACCCCCCCACAGAAGCCCCCCCCGAATGACCCTCCCCAAATGACCCCCCCATAGTACTCCCCCCTCCCCATAGGACCCCCTTATATGCCCCTCCCCATAGGACCCCCTTATATGCCCCTCCCTCCTCATAGGACCCCCCATAGAACCCCCCCCAAATGACCCCCCCCCCCATATGACCCCCCCATAGTACCTTCCTCCCCATAGGACCCCCCTATACAGACCCCCCCCAATTCACCCTCTTTGTGCCCCCCCCCGACCCCCCCCTCACCGGCTGGAACCACCGCAGGCTCTGTGTTGGGGGGGGGGGGGGGGGACAGAGGCAGACATCAGTTGTGGGGGGGGGCAACTCCTCCTCTAACACCCCCCACCCACCCCCCAAGACACCCCCGCCCCCAAGAAACCCCCCCCCCAAGACACCCCCCTGCATTGATACCATGGGTGCCCCCCATATATAGGTGCCCCCCCCCAATAAAAGGCCCCCTGACCCCCCATATTTCCCCCTCCACACATGTAGATGCCCCCCCCCCATATCACGAACCCCCCCCATAAGGGTCCCCCCCCCCATATATCACTCTCTGACCCCCCCACAATGATTCCCCCCTGCCCCATAGAGACAGCCCCCCCCCCCCCATATGTGGACCCTCCCATATATGGCCCCCCCCCCATTATATGTGCCCACAAATACCCCCAATTTGTGCCCCCCCCATACTGACACCCCCATGGTTGCCCCCCCATATCTGCCCTCCCCACCTTCCCCCCCATATAGGCATCCCCCATATAGGTGCCCCCCATCCCACCCCCCATATGATGCCCCCCCCATATGGTTCCCCCCCATACATGTGCCCCCCCATATAGGTGCCCCCCATCTCACCCCCTATATAGGTGCCCCCCCATATAGTTACCCCCCCCATATAGGTACCCCCCTTATATAGGTACCCCCCCTGTAGGTGCCCCTCCATATAGATGCCCCCCCCCCACCCCCAATATAGGTGCCCCCCCATATGGTGCCCCCCATCCCACCCCTCATATAGATGCCCCCCCCATACAGGTGACCCCCATCCTACCCCCCATATAGGTGCTCCCCCATATAGTTACCCCCCCCAAAGGTACCCCCCCATATATGTGCCCCCCCCCATATAGGTACCCCCCATCCCACCCCCCAATAGGTGCCCCCCCATATAAGTGCCCCCCATCCCACTCCTCATATAGGTGCCCCCCCTATATAGGTACCCCCCAACCCACCCCCCATATGATGCCCCCCCCATATGGTGTCCTCCCATATAGGTGCCCCCCCCCCATATAGGTGCCCCCCATCTCACCCCCTATATAGGTGCCCCCCCATGTAGGTGCCCACCCCTATGTACAGTTACACCCTCCCCCATATAGGTACCCGCTCCCCCCCATCCAGGTACCTCCCCCATATATGTGCCCCCCCCATATAGGTCCCCTCCATGTAGGTTCCCCCCCATATAGATGCTCCCCCTCCCCATATAGGTGCCCCCCCCCATATGGTCCCCCCCCATATATAGGTACCCCCCCCCCATATAGGTGCCCCCATCCCACCCCCCATATGATGCCCCCCCCCATGTAGGTGTCCCTCCCCATATAGGTGCCCCCCATCCCACCCCCTATATAGGTGCCCCCCCACGTAGGTGCCCTCCATATAGGTACCCACCATCCCTTCTCCCATGTAGGTGCCCCCCCACCCCCATATAGGTGCTCCCCATCCCATCTCCATATGGTGCCCCCCCATATAGTTACCCCCCCCCATATAAGTGCCCCCCATCCCATCCCACCCCCCATATAGTTACCCCCCCCATATAGTTACACCCCCATATGGTGCCCCCCCATATAGTTACACCCCCATATGGTGCCCCCCCCATATAGATGCCCTCCCCATATAGGTGCCTCCCATCCCACCCCCATATGGTGCCCCCCCATATAGTTACCCCCCCATATAGTTACCCCCCCCCCATGTAGGTGCCCCCCATATAGGTACCCACCATCCCATCCCCCATGTAGGTGCCCCCCCACCCCCATATAGGTACCCACCATCCCACCCCCCATATGGTGCCCCCCCATATAAGTGCCCCCCATCCCATCCCATCCCACCCCCCATATAGTTACCCCCCCATATAGTTACACCCCCATATGGTGCTCCCCCCCATATGATGCCCCCCCATATGGTGCCCCCCATCCCACCCCCCATATGGTGCCCTCCCATATAGGTTCCCCCCCCATACAGGTACCCCCCATATAGATTCCCCCCCCCCCATATAGGTGCCCCCCATCCCACATCCCATATGGTGCCCCCCCCATATAGGTTGCCCCCCTATGTAGGTGCCCCCCCATATGGTGCCCCACCATATAGTTACCCCCCCCAATATAGGTGCCCCCCCCCATATAGGTGCCCCCCATACAGGTACCCATCATCCCATCCCCCATGTAGGTGCCCCCCCACCCCCATATGGTGCCCCCCCATATAGTTACCC
Organism: Coturnix japonica; assembly: GCF_054131305.1. Classification (NCBI taxonomy): domain Eukaryota; kingdom Metazoa; phylum Chordata; class Aves; order Galliformes; family Phasianidae; genus Coturnix; species Coturnix japonica. The sequence goes on along the minus strand of NW_028189074.1, from coordinate 1,535 downwards.
CCCCCCATATAAGTGCCCCCCATCCCATCCCACCCCCCATATAGTTACCCCCCGATATAGTTACACCCCCATATGGTGCCCCCCCATATAGATGCCCCCCCCATATAGGTGCCCCCCCATATAGGTGCCCCCCATCCCACACCCCATATGGTGCCCCCCCCATATAGGTTGCCCCCCCATATAGGTGCCCCCCCATATAGTTACCCCCCCCCCATATAGGTGCCCCCCATCCCACCCCCATATGGTGCCCCCCCCACATAGTTACCCCCCCATATAGTTACTCCCCCCCATGTAGGTGCCCCCCATATAGGTACCCACCATCCCATCCCCATATGGTGCCCCCCCATATAGTTACTCCCCCCCATATAAGTGCCCCCCATCCCATCCCACCCCCCATATAGTTACCCCCCCATATAGTTACACCCCCATATGGTGCCCCCCCCATATAGATGCCCCCTCCCATATAGGTGCCCCCCATCCCACACCCCATATGGTGCCCCCCCCATATAGGTTGCCCCCCATGTAGGTGCCCCCCCATTTAGGTGCCCCACCATATAGTTACCCCCCCCCCCCATATAGGTGCCCCCATCCCACCCCCTATATAGGTGCCCCCCCCACGTAGGTGCCCCCCATACAGGTACCCACCATCCCATCCCCCATGTAGGTGCCCCCCCACCCCCATATGGTGCCCCCCCATATAGTTACCCCCCCCCATATAAGTGCCCCCCATCCCATCCCACCCCCATATAGTTACCCCCCCATATAGTTACACCCCCATATACGTCCCCCCCCCATATACGTCCCCCCCCCATATAGTTACCCCCCCATATAGTTACCCCCCCCCCATATAGGTACCCCCCATATAGTTACTCCCCCCATATAGTTACCCCCCCCCCCATATAGGTACCCCCCATATAGTTACCCCCCCATATGATCCCCCCCATATAGTTGCCCCCCCATATAAGTCCCCCCCCATATAGATGCCCCCCCCATATAGATACGCCCCATATAGATGCCCCCCCCCCATATAGATACCCCCCATATAGATGCCCCCCCCCATAGGTGCCCCCCCCCCGTACCACATTGGGGTGTTTCTCCATGGCCAGCGCCGCTCTCTGCCCCCCCCTCTGTCTCCTCTGTCTCCTCCTGGCGGCTCGGAGGAGTCCCAGCAGCGCCGCCGCCCCCAGCAGCAGCAGCGCCCCCAGCGCCCCCCCCAGCGCCCCACGGCTCAGAGCCGGGCTGGGGGGGGGGTCCGAGGGGTCGGGGGGGGCTAAAAGGGGGGGGGGGAGAAAAAGAGGGGTCAGGGGGGGGATATGGGGGGGAAAAAGAGGGGTCGGGGGGGGATATGGGGGAGAAAAAGAGGGGTCGGGGGGGGATATGGGGGGGAAAAGGAGGGGTCAGGGGGGATACGGGGGGGAAAACGAGGGGTCGGGGGGGGATATGGGGGGGAAAAAGAGGGGTCAGGGGGGGATACGGGGGGGAAAACGAGGGGTCGGGGGGGGATATGGGGGGGAAAAAGAGGGGTCGGGGGGGAT
>NW_028189073.1:0-69934 GCF_054131305.1 Coturnix japonica | reverse complement strand
GGGTTTGGTGACCTCACTTCCGGGTTTGCTGACATCACTTCCGGGTTTATTGACGTCACTTTCGGGTTTGGTGACCTCACTTCCGATTGTGGTGACCTCACTTCCGGGTTTGCTGACCTCACTTCCGGGTGTGGTGACCTCACTTCCGGGTGTGGTGACCTCACTTCCAGGTTTGCTGACCTCACTTCCGGGTTTGCTGAAGTCACTTCTGGGTCTGCTGAAGTCACTTCTGGGTTTGCAGACCTCAGTTCCGAATTAGCAGACCTCACTTCCCTGGTCTGCTTACCTCACTTCCGGGTATGCTGACCTCACTTCCGGGTTTAGTGACGTCACTTCCGGGTGTGGTGACCTCACTTCCGGGTTTAGTGACCTCACTTCCGGGTTTGCTGACCTCACTTCCGGGTTTGCTGACCTCACTTCCGGGTTTGCTGAAGTCACTTCTGGGTCTGCTGAAGTCACTTCTGGGTTTGCTGACCTCACTTCCGGGTTTAGTGACGTCACTTCCGGGTTTGGTGACCTCAATTCCGGGTGTGGTGACCTCACTTCTGGGTTTGCTGACCTCACTTCCGGGTGTGGTGACCTCACTTCCGGGTTTGCTGACCTCAATTCCGGGTGTGGTGACCTCACTTCCGGGTTTAGTGACGTCACTTCCGGGTTTGCTGACCTCACTTCCGGGTTTAGTGACGTCACTTCCGGGTGTGGTGACCTCACTTCCGGGTGTGGTGACCTCACTTCCGGGTTTGCTGAAGTCACTTCTGGGTCTGCTGAAGTCACTTCTGGGTTTGCAGACCTGAGTTCCGAATTTTCAGACATCACTTTCCTGGTCTGCTTACCTCACTTCCGGGTTTGCTGACCTCACTTCCGGGTTTAGTGACGTCACTTCCGGGTTTGGTGACCTCACTTCCGGGTGTGGTGACCTCACTTCCGCGTTTGCTGACCTCACTTCCGGGTGTGGTGACCTCACTTCCGGGTGTGGTGACCTCACTTCTGGGTTTGGTGACCTCACTTCCGGGTTTGCTGACCTCACTTTTGGGTGTGGTGACCTCACTTCCGGGTTTGCTGACCTCACTTCCGGGTTTGCTGACATCACTTCCGGGTTTAGTGATGTCACTTCCGGGTTTGGTGACCTCACTTCCGGGTGTGGTGACCTCACTTCCGCGTTTGCTGACCTCACTTCCGGGTGTGGTGACCTCACTTCCGGGTTTGCTGACCTCACTTCCGGGTTTGCTGAAGTCACTTCTGGGTCTGCTGAAGTCACTTCTGGGTTTGCAGACCTGAGTTCCGAATTAGCAGACCTCACTTTCCTGGTCTGCTTACCTCACTTCCGGGTTTGGTGACCTCACTTCCGGGTTTGGTGACCTCACATCCGGGTTTAGTGACGTCACTTCCGGGTTTGCTGACCTCACTTCCGGGTATGGTGACCTCACTTCCGGGTTTGCTGACATCACTTCCGGGTTTAGTGACGTCACTTCCGGGTTTGGTGACCTCACTTCCGGGTGTGGTGACCTCACTTCCGGGTGTGGTGACGTCACTTCCGGGTTTGGTGACCTCACTTCCGGGTTTGGTGACCTCACTTCCGGGTGTGGTGACCTCACTTCCGGGTTTGCTGACCTCACTTCCGGGTTTGCTGACCTCACTTCCGGGTTTAGTGACGTCACTTCCGGGTTTGGTTACCTCACTTCCGGGTGTGGTGACCTCACTTCCGGGTTTGGTGACCTCACTTCCGGGTGTGGTGACCTCACTTACGGGTTTGCTGACCTCACTTCCGGGTTTAGTGACGTCACTTCCGGGTTTGGTGACCTCACTTCCGGGTTTGCTGACCTCACTTCCGGGTTTGCTGGCATCACTTCCGGGTTTAGTGACGTCACTTCCCAGTTTGGTGACCTCACTTCCGGGTGTGGTGACCTCACTTCCGGGTTTGCTGACCTCACTTCCGGGTGTGGTGACCTCACTTCCGGGTTTGCTGACCTCACTTCCGGGTTTGCTGAAGTCACTTCTGGGTCTGCTGAAGTCACTTCTGGGTTTGCAGACCTGAGTTCCGAATTAGCAGACCTCACTTTCCTGGTCTGATTACCTCACTTCCGGGTATGCTGACCTCACTTCCGGGTTTGGTGACGTCACTTCCGGGTGTGGTGAACTCACTTCCGGGTTTAGTGACGTCACTTCCGGGTTTGGTGACCTCACTTCCGGGTGTGGTGACCTCACTTCCGGGTTTAGTGACGTCACTTCCGGGTTTGGTGACCTCACTTCCGGGTTTGCTGACCTCACTTCCGGGTTTGCTGACCTCACTTCCGGGTTTGCTGAAGTCACTTCTGGGTCTGCTGAAGTCACTTCTGGGTTTGCTGACCTCACTTCCGGGTTTAGTGACGTCACTTCCGGGTTTGGTGACCTCACTTCCGGGTGTGGTGACCTCACTTCCGGGTTTGCTGACCTCACTTCCGGGTGTGGTGACCTCACTTCCGGGTGTGGTGACCTCACTTCCGGGTTTGGTGACCTCACTTCCGGGTTTAGTGACGTCACTTCCGGGTTTGCTGACCTCACTTCCGGGTGTGGTGACCTCACTTCCGGGTTTGCTGACCTCACTTCCGGGTGTGGTGACCTCACTTCTGGGTTTGGTGACCTCACTTCCGGGTTTGGTGACCTCACTTCCGGGTTTGCTGACTTCACTTCCGGGTTTGGTGACCTCACTTCCGGGTGTGGTGACCTCACTTCCGGGTTTGGTGACCTCACTTCCGGGTGTGGTGACCTCACTTCCGGGTTTGCTGACCTCACTTCCGGGTTTGCTGACCTCACTTCCGGGTTTAGTGACGTCACTTCCGGGTTTGGTGACCTCACTTCCGGGTGTGGTGACCTCGCTTCCGGGTTTGGTGACCTCACTTCCGGGTGGGATAACCTCACTTCCGGGTGTGGTGACCTCACTTCCGGGTTTGCTGACCTCACTTCCGGGTTTAGTGACGTCACATCCGGGTATGCTGACCTCACTTCCGGGTTTGCTGACCTCACTTCCGGGTTTGCTGGCATCACTTCCGGGTTTATTGACGTCACTTTCGGGTTTGGTGACCTCACTTCCCGGTGTGGTGACCTCACTTCCGGGTTTGCTGACCTCACTTCCGGGTGTGGTGACCTCACTTCCGGGTGTGGTGACCTCACTTCCGGGTTTGCTGACCTCACTTCCGGGTTTGCTGAAGTCACTACTGGGTCTGCTGAAGTCACTTCTGGGTTTGCAGACCTGAGTTCCGAATTAGCAGACCTCACTTTCCTGGTCTGCTTACCTCACTTCCGGGTATGCTGACCTCACTTCCGGGTTTAGTGACGTCACTTCCAGGTGTGGTGACCTCACTTCCGGGTTTAGTGACGTCACTTCCGGGTTTGGTGACCTCACTTCCGGGTTTGCTGACCTCACTTCCGGGTTGTCTGACCTCACTTCCGGGTTTGCTGAAGTCACTTCTGGGTCTGCTGAAGTGACTTCTGGGTTTGCTGACCTCACTTCCGGGTTTAGTGACGTCACTTCCGGGTTTGGTGACCTCACTTCCGGGTGTGGTGACGTCACTTCCGGGTTTGGTGACCTCACTTCCGGGTGTGGTGACCTCACTTCCGGGTTTGCTGACCTCACTTCCGGGTTTAGTGACGTCAATTCCGGGTGTGGGGACCTCCCTTCCGGGTTTATTGACGTCACTTCCGGGTGTGGTGACCTCACTTCCGGGTGTGGTGACCTCACTTCCGGGTTTGCTGACCTCACTTCCGGGTTTGCTGACCTCACTTCCAGGTTTAGTGACCTCACTTCCGGGTTTGGTGACCTTACTTCCGGGTGTGGTGACCTCACTTCCGGGTTTGCTGACGTCAATTCCGGGTGTGGTGACCTCACTTCCGGGTTTAGTGACGTCACTTCCGGGTTTGGTGACCACACTTCCGGGTGTGGTGACGTCACTTCCGGGTTTGGTGACCTCACTTCCGGGTGTGGTGACCTCACTTCCGGGTTTGCTGACCTCACTTCCGGGTTTAGTGACGTCACTTCCGGGTGTGGGGACCTCCCTTCCGGGTTTATTGACGTCACTTCCGGGTTTGGTGACCTCACTTCCGGGTGTGGTGACCTCACTTCCGGGTTTGCTGACCTCACTTCCGGGTTTGCTGACCTCACTTCCAGGTTTAGTGACCTCACTTCCGGGTTTGGTGACCTCACTTCCGGGTGTGGTGACCTCACTTCCGGGTTTGCTGACCTCACTTCCGGGTGTGGTGACCTCACTTCCGGGTTTGCTGACCTCACTTCCAGGTTTGCTGACATCACTTCCGGGTTTAGTGACGTCACTTCCGGGTTTGGTGACCTCACTTCCGGGTGTGGTGACCTCACTTCCGGGTGTGGTGACCTCACTTCCGGGTGTGGTGACCTCACTTCCGGGTTTGCTGACCTCACTTCCGGGTTTAGTGACGTCACTTCCGGGTATGCTGACCTCACTTCCGGGTTTGCTGACCTCACTTCCGGGTTTGCTGACCTCACTTCCGGGTTTAGTGACGTCACTTCCGGGTTTGGTGACCTCACTTCCGGGTGTGGTGACCTCACTTCCGGGTTTGGTGACCTCACTTCCGGGTGTGGTGACCTCACTTCCGGGTGTGGTGACCTCACTTCCGGGTTTGCTGACCTCACTTCCGGGTTTAGTGACGTCACTTCCGGGTATGCTGACCTCACTTCCGGGTTTGCTGACCTCACTTCCGGGTTTGCTGGCATCACTTCCGGGTTTATTGACGTCACTTCCGGGTGTGGGGACCTCCCTTCCGGGTGTGGTGACCTCACTTCCGGGTTTGGTGACCTCACTTCCGGGTGTGGTGACCTCACTTCCGGGTTTGCTGACCTCACTTCCGGGTTTGCTGACCTCACTTCCAGGTTTAGTGACCTCACTTCCGGGTTTGGTGACCTCACTTCCGGGTGTGGTGACCTCACTTCCGGGTTTGCTGACCTCACTTCCGGGTGTGGTGACCTCACTTCCGGGTTTGCTGACCTCACTTCCGGGTTTGCTGACATCACTTCCGGGTTTAGTGACGTCACTTCCGGGTTTGGTGACCTCACTTCCGGGTGTGGTGACCTCACTTCCGGGTGTGGTGACGTCACTTCCATGTGTGGTGACCTCACTTCCGGGTTTGGTGACCTCACTTCCGGGTGTGGTGACCTCACTTCCGGGTTTGCTGACCTAACTTCCGGGTTTGCTGACCTCACTTCCGGGTTTAGTGACGTCACTTCCGGGTTTGGTTACCTCACTTCCGGGTGTGGTGACCTCACTTCCGGGTGTGGTGACCTCACTTCCGGGTTTGCTGACCTCACTTCCGGGTGTGGTGACCTCACTTCCGGGTTTGCTGACCTCACTTCCGGGTTTGCTGAAGTCACTTCTGGGTCTGCTGAAGTCACTTCTGGGTTTGCAGACCTGAGTTCCGAATTAGCAGACCTCACTTTCCTGGTCTGCTTGCCTCACTTCCGGGTATGCTGACCTCACTTCCGGGTTTGGTGACGTCACTTCCGGGTGTGGTGACCTCACTTCCGGGTTTAGTGACGTCACTTCCGGGTTTGGTGACCTCACTTCCGGGTTTGGTGACCTCACTTCCGGGTGTGGTGACCTCACTTCCGGGTTTAGTGACGTCACTTCCGGGTTTGCTGACCTCACTTCCGGGTTTGCTGACCTCACTTCCGGGTTTGCTGAAGTCACTTCCGGGTTTGCTGACCTCACTTCCGGGTTTGCTGACCTCACTTCCGGGTTTAGTGACGTCACTTCCGGGTTTGGTGACCTCACGTCCGGGTGTGGTGACCTCACTTCCGGGTTTGGTGACCTCACTTCCGGGTGTGGTGACCTCACTTCCGGGTTTGCTGACCTCACTTCCGGGTTTGCTGACCTCACTTCCAGGTTTAGTGACCTCACTTCCGGGTTTGGTGACCTCACTTCCGGGTGTGGTGACCTCACTTCCGGGTTTGCTGACCTCACTTCCGGGTTTGCTGACCTCACTTCCGGGTGTGGTGACCTCACTTCCGGGTTTGCTGACATCACTTCCGGGTTTAGTGACGTCACTTCCGGGTTTGGTGACCTCACTTCCGGGTGTGGTGACCTCACTTCCGCGTTTGCTGACCTCACTTCCGGGTGTGGTGACCTCACTTCCGGGTGTGGTGACCTCACTTCCGGGTTTGGTGACCTCACTTCCGGGTGTGGTGACCTCACTTCCGGGTGTGGTGACCTCACTTCCGGGTTTGGTGACCTCACTTCCGGGTTTAGTGACGTCACTTCCGGGTTTGGTGACCTCACTTCCGGGTTTGGTGACCTCACTTCCGGGTTTGCTGACATCACTTCCGGGTTTATTGACGTCACTTTCGGGTTTGGTGACCTCACTTCCGATTGTGGTGACCTCACTTCCGGGTTTGCTGACCTCACTTCCGGGTGTGGTGACCTCACTTCCGGGTGTGGTGACCTCACTTCCAGGTTTGCTGACCTCACTTCCGGGTTTGCTGAAGTCACTTCTGGGTCTGCTGAAGTCACTTCTGGGTTTGCAGACCTCAGTTCCGAATTAGCAGACCTCACTTCCCTGGTCTGCTTACCTCACTTCCGGGTATGCTGACCTCACTTCCGGGTTTAGTGACGTCACTTCCGGGTGTGGTGACCTCACTTCCGGGTTTAGTGACCTCACTTCCGGGTTTGCTGACCTCACTTCCGGGTTTGCTGACCTCACTTCCGGGTTTGCTGAAGTCACTTCTGGGTCTGCTGAAGTCACTTCTGGGTTTGCTGACCTCACTTCCGGGTTTAGTGACGTCACTTCCGGGTTTGGTGACCTCAATTCCGGGTGTGGTGACCTCACTTCTGGGTTTGCTGACCTCACTTCCGGGTGTGGTGACCTCACTTCCGGGTTTGCTGACGTCAATTCCGGGTGTGGTGACCTCACTTCCGGGTTTAGTGACGTCACTTCCGGGTTTGCTGACCTCACTTCCGGGTTTAGTGACGTCACTTCCGGGTGTGGTGACCTCACTTCCGGGTGTGGTGACCTCACTTCCGGGTTTGCTGAAGTCACTTCTGGGTCTGCTGAAGTCACTTCTGGGTTTGCAGACCTGAGTTCCGAATTAGCAGACATCACTTTCCTGGTCTGCTTACCTCACTTCCGGGTTTGCTGACCTCACTTCCGGGTTTAGTGACGTCACTTCCGGGTTTGGTGACCTCACTTCCGGGTGTGGTGACCTCACTTCCGCGTTTGCTGACCTCACTTCCGGGTGTGGTGACCTCACTTCCGGGTGTGGTGACCTCACTTCTGGGTTTGGTGACCTCACTTCCGGGTTTGCTGACCTCACTTTTGGGTGTGGTGACCTCACTTCCGGGTTTGCTGACCTCACTTCCGGGTTTGCTGACATCACTTCCGGGTTTAGTGATGTCACTTCCGGGTTTGGTGACCTCACTTCCGGGTGTGGTGACCTCACTTCCGGGTTTGCTGACCTCACTTCCGGGTGTGGTGACCTCACTTCCGGGTGTGGTGACCTCACTTCCGGGTTTGCTGACCTCACTTCCGGGTTTGCTGAAGTCACTTCTGGGTCTGCTGAAGTCACTTCTGGGTTTGCAGACCTGAGTTCCGAATTAGCAGACCTCACTTTCCTGGTCTGCTTACCTCACTTCCGGGTTTGGTGACCTCACTTCCGGGTTTGGTGACCTCACATCCGGGTTTAGTGACGTCACTTCCGGGTTTGCTGACCTCACTTCCGGGTATGGTGACCTCACTTCCGGGTTTGCTGACATCACTTCCGGGTTTAGTGACGTCACTTCCGGGTTTGGTGACCTCACTTCCGGGTGTGGTGACCTCACTTCCGGGTGTGGTGACGTCACTTCCGGGTTTGGTGACCTCACTTCCGGGTTTGGTGACCTCACTTCCGGGTGTGGTGACCTCACTTCCGGGTTTGGTGACCTCACTTCCGGGTTTGCTGACCTCACTTCCGGGTTTGCTGACCTCACTTCCGGGTTTGCTGAAGTCACTTCTGGGTCTGCTGAAGTGACTTCTGGGTTTGCTGACCTCACTTCCGGGTTTAGTGACGTCACTTCCGGGTTTGGTGACCTCACTTCCGGGTGTGGTGACGTCACTTCCGGGTTTGGTGACCTCACTTCCGGGTGTGGTGACCTCACTTCCGGGTTTGCTGACCTCACTTCCGGGTTTAGTGACGTCACTTCCGGGTGTGGGGACCTCCCTTCCGGGTGTGGTGACCTCACTTCCGGGTGTGGTGACCTCACTTCCGGGTGTGGTGACCTCACTTCCGGGTTTGCTGACCTCACTTCCGGGTTTGCTGACCTCACTTCCAGGTTTAGTGACCTCACTTCCGGGTTTGGTGACCTCACTTCCGGGTGTGGTGACCTCACTTCCGGGTTTGCTGACCTCACTTCCGGGTGTGGTGACCTCACTTCCGGGTTTGCTGACCTCACTTCCGGGTTTGCTGACATCACTTCCGGGTTTAGTGACGTCACTTCCGGGTTTGGTGACCTCACTTCCGGGTGTGGTGACCTCACTTCCGCGTTTGCTGACCTCACTTCCGGGTGTGGTGACCTCACTTCCGGGTGTGGTGACCTCACTTCAGGGTTTGCTGACCTCACTTCCGGGTTTGCTGACCTCACTTCCGGGTTTGCTGAAGTCACTTCTGGGTTTGCAGACCTGAGTTCCGAATTAGCAGACCTCACTTTCCTGGTCTGCTTACCTCACTTCCGGGTTTGGTGACCTCACTTCCGGGTTTGGTGACCTCACTTCCGGGTTTGCTGACCTCACTTCCGGGTGTGGTGACCTCACTTCCGGGTTTGCTGACCTCACTTCCGGGTTTGCTGACATCACTTCCGGGTTTAGTGACGTCACTTCCGGGTTTGGTGACCTCACTTCCGGGTGTGGTGACCTCACTTCCGGGTGTGGTGACGTCACTTCCATGTGTGGTGACCTCACTTCCGGGTTTGGTGACCTCACTTCTGGGTGTGGTGACCTCACTTCCGGGTTTGCTGACCTAACTTCCGGGTTTGCTGACCTCACTTCCGGGTTTAGTGACGTCACTTCCGGGTTTGGTTACCTCACTTCCGGGTGTGGTGACCTCACTTCCGGGTGTGGTGACCTCACTTCCGGGTTTGCTGACCTCACTTCCGGGTGTGGTGACCTCACTTCCGGGTTTGCTGACCTCACTTCCGGGTTTGCTGAAGTCACTTCTGGGTCTGCTGAAGTCACTTCTGGGTTTGCAGACCTGAGTTCCGAATTAGCAGACCTCACTTTCCTGGTCTGCTTGCCTCACTTCCGGGTATGCTGACGTCACTTCCGGGTTTGGTGACGTCACTTCCGGGTGTGGTGACCTCACTTCCGGGTTTAGTGACGTCACTTCCGGGTTTGGTGACCTCACTTCCGGGTTTGGTGACCTCACTTCCGGGTGTGGTGACCTCACTTCCGGGTTTAGTGACGTCACTTCCGGGTTTGCTGACCTCACTTCCGGGTTTGCTGACCTCACTTCCGGGTTTGCTGAAGTCACTTCTGGGTCTGCTGAAGTCACTTCTGGGTTTGCTGACCTCACTTCCGGGTTTAGTGACGTCACTTCCGGGTTTGGTGACCTCACTTCCGGGTGTGGTGAACTCACTTCCGGGTTTGGTGACCTCACTTCCGGGTGTGGTGACCTCACTTCCGGGTTTGCTGACCTCACTTCCGGGTTTGCTGACCTCACTTCCAGGTTTAGTGACCTCACTTCCGGGTTTGGTGACCTCACTTCCGGGTGTGGTGACCTCACTTCCGGGTTTGCTGACCTCACTTCCGGGTTTGCTGACCTCACTTCCGGGTGTGGTGACCTCACTTCCGGGTTTGCTGACATCACTTCCGGGTTTAGTGACGTCACTTCCGGGTTTGGTGACCTCACTTCCGGGTGTGGTGACCTCACTTCCGCGTTTGCTGACCTCACTTCCGGGTGTGGTGACCTCACTTCCGGGTTTGGTGACCTCACTTCCGGGTGTGGTGACCTCACTTCCGGGTGTGGTGACCTCACTTCCGGGTTTGGTGACCTCACTTCCGGGTTTAGTGACGTCACTTCCGGGTTTGGTGACCTCACTTCCGGGTTTGGTGACCTCACTTCCGGGTTTGCTGACATCACTTCCGGGTTTATTGACGTCACTTTCGGGTTTGGTGACCTCACTTCCGATTGTGGTGACCTCACTTCCGGGTTTGCTGACCTCACTTCCGGGTGTGGTGACCTCACTTCCGGGTGTGGTGACCTCACTTCCAGGTTTGCTGACCTCACTTCCGGGTTTGCTGAAGTCACTTCTGGGTCTGCTGAAGTCACTTCTGGGTTTGCAGACCTCAGTTCCGAATTAGCAGACCTCACTTCCCTGGTCTGCTTACCTCACTTCCGGGTATGCTGACCTCACTTCCGGGTTTAGTGACGTCACTTCCGGGTGTGGTGACCTCACTTCCGGGTTTAGTGACCTCACTTCCGGGTTTGCTGACCTCACTTCCGGGTTTGCTGACCTCACTTCCGGGTTTGCTGAAGTCACTTCTGGGTCTGCTGAAGTCACTTCTGGGTTTGCTGACCTCACTTCCGGGTTTAGTGACGTCACTTCCGGGTTTGGTGACCTCAATTCCGGGTGTGGTGACCTCACTTCTGGGTTTGCTGACCTCACTTCCGGGTGTGGTGACCTCACTTCCGGGTTTGCTGACCTCAATTCCGGGTGTGGTGACCTCACTTCCGGGTTTAGTGACGTCACTTCCGGGTTTGCTGACCTCACTTCCGGGTTTAGTGACGTCACTTCCGGGTGTGGTGACCTCACTTCCGGGTGTGGTGACCTCACTTCCGGGTTTGCTGAAGTCACTTCTGGGTCTGCTGAAGTCACTTCTGGGTTTGCAGACCTGAGTTCCGAATTAGCAGACCTCACTTTCCTGGTCTGCTTACCTCACTTCCGGGTTTGCTGACCTCACTTCCGGGTTTAGTGACGTCACTTCCGGGTTTGGTGACCTCACTTCCGGGTGTGGTGACCTCACTTCCGCGTTTGCTGACCTCACTTCCGGGTGTGGTGACCTCACTTCCGGGTGTGGTGACCTCACTTCTGGGTTTGGTGACCTCACTTCCGGGTTTGCTGACCTCACTTTTGGGTGTGGTGACCTCACTTCCGGGTTTGCTGACCTCACTTCCGGGTTTGCTGACATCACTTCCGGGTTTAGTGATGTCACTTCCGGGTTTGGTGACCTCACTTCCGGGTGTGGTGACCTCACTTCCGCGTTTGCTGACCTCACTTCCGGGTGTGGTGACCTCACTTCCGGGTTTGCTGACCTCACTTCCGGGTTTGCTGAAGTCACTTCTGGGTCTGCTGAAGTCACTTCTGGGTTTGCAGACCTGAGTTCCGAATTAGCAGACCTCACTTTCCTGGTCTGCTTACCTCACTTCCGGGTTTGGTGACCTCACTTCCGGGTTTGGTGACCTCACATCCGGGTTTAGTGACGTCACTTCCGGGTTTGCTGACCTCACTTCCGGGTATGGTGACCTCACTTCCGGGTTTGCTGACATCACTTCCGGGTTTAGTGACGTCACTTCCGGGTTTGGTGACCTCACTTCCGGGTGTGGTGACCTCACTTCCGGGTGTGGTGACGTCACTTCCGGGTTTGGTGACCTCACTTCCGGGTTTGGTGACCTCACTTCCGGGTGTGGTGACCTCACTTCCGGGTTTGCTGACCTCACTTCCGGGTTTGCTGACCTCACTTCCGGGTTTAGTGACGTCACTTCCGGGTTTGGTTACCTCACTTCCGGGTGTGGTGACCTCACTTCCGGGTTTGGTGACCTCACTTCCGGGTGTGGTGACCTCACTTCCGGGTTTGCTGACCTCACTTCCGGGTTTAGTGACGTCACTTCCGGGTTTGGTGACCTCACTTCCGGGTTTGCTGACCTCACTTCCGGGTTTGCTGGCATCACTTCCGGGTTTAGTGACGTCACTTCCCAGTTTGGTGACCTCACTTCCGGGTGTGGTGACCTCACTTCCGGGTTTGCTGACCTCACTTCCGGGTGTGGTGACCTCACTTCCGGGTTTGCTGACCTCACTTCCGGGTTTGCTGAAGTCACTTCTGGGTCTGCTGAAGTCACTTCTGGGTTTGCAGACCTGAGTTCCGAATTAGCAGACCTCACTTTCCTGGTCTGATTACCTCACTTCCGGGTATGCTGACCTCACTTCCGGGTTTGGTGACGTCACTTCCGGGTGTGGTGAACTCACTTCCGGGTTTAGTGACGTCACTTCCGGGTTTGGTGACCTCACTTCCGGGTGTGGTGACCTCACTTCCGGGTTTAGTGACGTCACTTCCGGGTTTGGTGACCTCACTTCCGGGTTTGCTGACCTCACTTCCGGGTTTGCTGACCTCACTTCCGGGTTTGCTGAAGTCACTTCTGGGTCTGCTGAAGTCACTTCTGGGTTTGCTGACCTCACTTCCGGGTTTAGTGACGTCACTTCCGGGTTTGGTGACCTCACTTCCGGGTGTGGTGACCTCACTTCCGGGTTTGCTGACCTCACTTCCGGGTGTGGTGACCTCACTTCCGGGTGTGGTGACCTCACTTCCGGGTTTGGTGACCTCACTTCCGGGTTTGGTGACCTCACTTCCGGGTTTGCTGACCTCACTTCCGGGTGTGGTGACCTCACTTCCGGGTTTGCTGACCTCACTTCCGGGTGTGGTGACCTCACTTCTGGGTTTGGTGACCTCACTTCCGGGTTTGGTGACCTCACTTCCGGGTTTGCTGACTTCACTTCCGGGTTTGGTGACCTCACTTCCGGGTGTGGTGACCTCACTTCCGGGTTTGGTGACCTCACTTCCGGGTGTGGTGACCTCACTTCCGGGTTTGCTGACCTCACTTCCGGGTTTGCTGACCTCACTTCCGGGTTTAGTGACGTCACTTCCGGGTTTGGTGACCTCACTTCCGGGTGTGGTGACCTCGCTTCCGGGTTTGGTGACCTCACTTCCGGGTGGGATGACCTCACTTCCGGGTGTGGTGACCTCACTTCCGGGTTTGCTGACCTCACTTCCGGGTTTAGTGACGTCACATCCGGGTATGCTGACCTCACTTCCGGGTTTGCTGACCTCACTTCCGGGTTTGCTGGCATCACTTCCGGGTTTATTGACGTCACTTTCGGGTTTGGTGACCTCACTTCCCGGTGTGGTGACCTCACTTCCGGGTTTGCTGACCTCACTTCCGGGTGTGGTGACCTCACTTCCGGGTGTGGTGACCTCACTTCCGGGTTTGCTGACCTCACTTCCGGGTTTGCTGAAGTCACTACTGGGTCTGCTGAAGTCACTTCTGGGTTTGCAGACCTGAGTTCCGAATTAGCAGACCTCACTTTCCTGGTCTGCTTACCTCACTTCCGGGTATGCTGACCTCACTTCCGGGTTTAGTGACGTCACTTCCAGGTGTGGTGACCTCACTTCCGGGTTTAGTGACGTCACTTCCGGGTTTGGTGACCTCACTTCCGGGTTTGCTGACCTCACTTCCGGGTTGTCTGACCTCACTTCCGGGTTTGCTGAAGTCACTTCTGGGTCTGCTGAAGTGACTTCTGGGTTTGCTGACCTCACTTCCGGGTTTAGTGACGTCACTTCCGGGTTTGGTGACCTCACTTCCGGGTGTGGTGACGTCACTTCCGGGTTTGGTGACCTCACTTCCGGGTGTGGTGACCTCACTTCCGGGTTTGCTGACCTCACTTCCGGGTTTAGTGACGTCAATTCCGGGTGTGGGGACCTCCCTTCCGGGTTTATTGACGTCACTTCCGGGTGTGGTGACCTCACTTCCGGGTGTGGTGACCTCACTTCCGGGTTTGCTGACCTCACTTCCGGGTTTGCTGACCTCACTTCCAGGTTTAGTGACCTCACTTCCGGGTTTGCTGACCTCACTTCCGGGTGTGGTGACCTCACTTCCGGGTTTAGTGACGTCACTTCCGGGTTTGGTGACCACACTTCCGGGTGTGGTGACGTCACTTCCGGGTTTGGTGACCTCACTTCCGGGTGTGGTGACCTCACTTCCGGGTTTGCTGACCTCACTTCCGGGTTTAGTGACGTCACTTCCGGGTGTGGGGACCTCCCTTCCGGGTTTATTGACGTCACTTCCGGGTTTGGTGACCTCACTTCCGGGTGTGGTGACCTCACTTCCGGGTTTGCTGACCTCACTTCCGGGTTTGCTGACCTCACTTCCAGGTTTAGTGACCTCACTTCCGGGTTTGGTGACCTCACTTCCGGGTGTGGTGACCTCACTTCCGGGTTTGCTGACCTCACTTCCGGGTGTGGTGACCTCACTTCCGGGTTTGCTGACCTCACTTCCAGGTTTGCTGACATCACTTCCGGGTTTAGTGACGTCACTTCCGGGTTTGGTGACCTCACTTCCGGGTGTGGTGACCTCACTTCCGGGTGTGGTGACCTCACTTCCGGGTGTGGTGACCTCACTTCCGGGTTTGCTGACCTCACTTCCGGGTTTAGTGACGTCACTTCCGGGTATGCTGACCTCACTTCCGGGTTTGCTGACCTCACTTCCGGGTTTGCTGACCTCACTTCCGGGTTTAGTGACGTCACTTCCGGGTTTGGTGACCTCACTTCCGGGTGTGGTGACCTCACTTCCGGGTTTGGTGACCTCACTTCCGGGTGTGGTGACCTCACTTCCGGGTGTGGTGACCTCACTTCCGGGTTTGCTGACCTCACTTCCGGGTTTAGTGACGTCACTTCCGGGTATGCTGACCTCACTTCCGGGTTTGCTGACCTCACTTCCGGGTTTGCTGGCATCACTTCCGGGTTTATTGACGTCACTTTCGGGTTTGGTGACCTCACTTCCGGGTGTGGTGACCTCACTTCCGGGTTTGGTGACCTCACTTCCGGGTGTGGTGACCTCACTTCCGGGTGTGGTGACCTCACTTCCGGGTTTGCTGACCTCACTTCCGGGTTTGATGAAGTCACTACTGGGTCTGCTGAAGTCACTTCTGGGTTTGCAGACCTGAGTTCCGAATTAGCAGACCTCACTTTCCTGGTCTGCTTACCTCACTTCTGGGTATGCTGACCTCACTTCCGGGTTTGCTGACCTCACTTCCGGGTTGTCTGACCTCACTTCCGGGTTTGCTGAAGTCACTTCTGGGTCTGCTGAAGTGACTTCTGGGTTTGCTGACCTCAATTCCGGGTGTGGGGACCTCCCTTCCGGGTTTATTGACGTCACTTCCGGGTGTGGTGACCTCACTTCCGGGTGTGGTGACCTCACTTCCGGGTTTGCTGACCTCACTTCCGGGTTTGCTGACCTCACTTCCAGGTTTAGTGACCTCACTTCCGGGTTTGGTGACCTTACTTCCGGGTGTGGTGACCTCACTTCCGGGTTTGCTGACCTCACTTCCGGGTGTGGTGACCTCACTTCCGGGTTTAGTGACGTCACTTCCGGGTTTGGTGACCACACTTCCGGGTGTGGTGACGTCACTTCCGGGTTTGGTGACCTCACTTCCGGGTGTGGTGACCTCACTTCCGGGTTTGCTGACCTCACTTCCGGGTTTAGTGACGTCACTTCCGGGTGTGGGGACCTCCCTTCCGGGTTTATTGACGTCACTTCCGGGTTTGGTGACCTCACTTCCGGGTGTGGTGACCTCACTTCCGGGTTTGCTGACCTCACTTCCGGGTTTGCTGACCTCACTTCCAGGTTTAGTGACCTCACTTCCGGGTTTGGTGACCTCACTTCCGGGTGTGGTGACCTCACTTCCGGGTTTGCTGACCTCACTTCCGGGTGTGGTGACCTCACTTCCGGGTTTGCTGACCTCACTTCCAGGTTTGCTGACATCACTTCCGGGTTTAGTGACGTCACTTCCGGGTTTGGTGACCTCACTTCCGGGTGTGGTGACCTCACTTCCGGGTGTGGTGACCTCACTTCCGGGTGTGGTGACCTCACTTCCGGGTTTGCTGACCTCACTTCCGGGTTTAGTGACGTCACTTCCGGGTATGCTGACCTCACTTCCGGGTTTGCTGACCTCACTTCCGGGTTTGCTGACCTCACTTCCGGGTTTAGTGACGTCACTTCCGGGTTTGGTGACCTCACTTCCGGGTGTGGTGACCTCACTTCCGGGTTTGGTGACCTCACTTCCGGGTGTGGTGACCTCACTTCCGGGTGTGGTGACCTCACTTCCGGGTTTGCTGACCTCACTTCCGGGTTTAGTGACGTCACTTCCGGGTATGCTGACCTCACTTCCGGGTTTGCTGACCTCACTTCCGGGTTTGCTGGCATCACTTCCGGGTTTATTGACGTCACTTCCGGGTGTGGGGACCTCCCTTCCGGGTGTGGTGACCTCACTTCCGGGTTTGGTGACCTCACTTCCGGGTGTGGTGACCTCACTTCCGGGTTTGCTGACCTCACTTCCGGGTTTGCTGACCTCACTTCCAGGTTTAGTGACCTCACTTCCGGGTTTGGTGACCTCACTTCCGGGTGTGGTGACCTCACTTCCGGGTTTGCTGACCTCACTTCCGGGTGTGGTGACCTCACTTCCGGGTTTGCTGACCTCACTTCCGGGTTTGCTGACATCACTTCCGGGTTTAGTGACGTCACTTCCGGTTTTGGTGACCTCACTTCCGGGTGTGGTGACCTCACTTCCGGGTGTGGTGACGTCACTTCCATGTGTGGTGACCTCACTTCCGGGTTTGGTGACCTCACTTCCGGGTGTGGTGACCTCACTTCCGGGTTTGCTGACCTAACTTCCGGGTTTGCTGACCTCACTTCCGGGTTTAGTGACGTCACTTCCGGGTTTGGTTACCTCACTTCCGGGTGTGGTGACCTCACTTCCGGGTGTGGTGACCTCACTTCCGGGTTTGCTGACCTCACTTCCGGGTGTGGTGACCTCACTTCCGGGTTTGCTGACCTCACTTCCGGGTTTGCTGAAGTCACTTCTGGGTCTGCTGAAGTCACTTCTGGGTTTGCAGACCTGAGTTCCGAATTAGCAGACCTCACTTTCCTGGTCTGCTTGCCTCACTTCCGGGTATGCTGACCTCACTTCCGGGTTTGGTGACGTCACTTCCGGGTGTGGTGACCTCACTTCCGGGTTTAGTGACGTCACTTCCGGGTTTGGTGACCTCACTTCCGGGTTTGGTGACCTCACTTCCGGGTGTGGTGACCTCACTTCCGGGTTTAGTGACGTCACTTCCGGGTTTGCTGACCTCACTTCCGGGTTTGCTGACCTCACTTCCGGGTTTGCTGAAGTCACTTCTGGGTCTGCTGAAGTCACTTCTGGGTTTGCTGACCTCACTTCCGGGTTTAGTGACGTCACTTCCGGGTGTGGTGACCTCACTTCCGGGTTTGGTGACCTCACTTCCGGGTGTGGTGACCTCACTTCCGGGTTTGCTGACCTCACTTCCGGGTTTGCTGACCTCACATCCAGGTTTAGTGACCTCACTTCCGGGTTTGGTGACCTCACTTCCGGGTGTGGTGACCTCACTTCCGGGTTTGCTGACCTCACTTCCGGGTTTGCTGACCTCACTTCCGGGTGTGGTGACCTCACTTCCGGGTTTGCTGACATCACTTCCGGGTTTAGTGACGTCACTTCCGGGTTTGGTGACCTCACTTCCGGGTGTGGTGACCTCACTTCCGCGTTTGCTGACCTCACTTCCGGGTGTGGTGACCTCACTTCCGGGTGTGGTGACCTCACTTCCGGGTTTGGTGACCTCACTTCCGGGTGTGGTGACCTCACTTCCGGGTGTGGTGACCTCACTTCCGGGTTTGGTGACCTCACTTCCGGGTTTAGTGACGTCACTTCCGGGTTTGGTGACCTCACTTCCGGGTTTGGTGACCTCACTTCCGGGTTTGCTGACATCACTTCCGGGTTTATTGACGTCACTTTCGGGTTTGGTGACCTCACTTCCGATTGTGGTGACCTCACTTCCGGGTTTGCTGACCTCACTTCCGGGTGTGGTGACCTCACTTCCGGGTGTGGTGACCTCACTTCCAGGTTTGCTGACCTCACTTCCGGGTTTGCTGAAGTCACTTCTGGGTCTGCTGAAGTCACTTCTGGGTTTGCAGACCTCAGTTCCGAATTAGCAGACCTCACTTCCCTGGTCTGCTTACCTCACTTCCGGGTATGCTGACCTCACTTCCGGGTTTAGTGACGTCACTTCCGGGTGTGGTGACCTCACTTCCGGGTTTAGTGACCTCACTTCCGGGTTTGCTGACCTCACTTCCGGGTTTGCTGACCTCACTTCCGGGTTTGCTGAAGTCACTTCTGGGTCTGCTGAAGTCACTTCTGGGTTTGCTGACCTCACTTCCGGGTTTAGTGACGTCACTTCCGGGTTTGGTGACCTCAATTCCGGGTGTGGTGACCTCACTTCTGGGTTTGCTGACCTCACTTCCGGGTGTGGTGACCTCACTTCCGGGTTTGCTGACCTCAATTCCGGGTGTGGTGACCTCACTTCCGGGTTTAGTGACGTCACTTCCGGGTTTGCTGACCTCACTTCCGGGTTTAGTGACGTCACTTCCGGGTGTGGTGACCTCACTTCCGGGTGTGGTGACCTCACTTCCGGGTTTGCTGAAGTCACTTCTGGGTCTGCTGAAGTCACTTCTGGGTTTGCAGACCTGAGTTCCGAATTAGCAGACATCACTTTCCTGGTCTGCTTACCTCACTTCCGGGTTTGCTGACCTCACTTCCGGGTTTAGTGACGTCACTTCCGGGTTTGGTGACCTCACTTCCGGGTGTGGTGACCTCACTTCCGCGTTTGCTGACCTCACTTCCGGGTGTGGTGACCTCACTTCCGGGTGTGGTGACCTCACTTCTGGGTTTGCTGACCTCACTTCCGGGTTTGCTGACCTCACTTTTGGGTGTGGTGACCTCACTTCCGGGTTTGCTGACCTCACTTCCGGGTTTGCTGACATCACTTCCGGGTTTAGTGATGTCACTTCCGGGTTTGGTGACCTCACTTCCGGGTGTGGTGACCTCACTTCCGGGTTTGCTGACCTCACTTCCGGGTGTGGTGACCTCACTTCCGGGTGTGGTGACCTCACTTCCGGGTTTGCTGACCTCACTTCCGGGTTTGCTGAAGTCACTTCTGGGTCTGCTGAAGTCACTTCTGGGTTTGCAGACCTGAGTTCCGAATTAGCAGACCTCACTTTCCTGGTCTGCTTACCTCACTTCCGGGTTTGGTGACCTCACTTCCGGGTTTGGTGACCTCACATCCGGGTTTAGTGACGTCACTTCCGGGTTTGCTGACCTCACTTCCGGGTATGGTGACCTCACTTCCGGGTTTGCTGACATCACTTCCGGGTTTAGTGACGTCACTTCCGGGTTTGGTGACCTCACTTCCGGGTGTGGTGACCTCACTTCCGGGTGTGGTGACGTCACTTCCGGGTTTGGTGACCTCACTTCCGGGTTTGGTGACCTCACTTCCGGGTGTGGTGACCTCACTTCCGGGTTTGGTGACCTCACTTCCGGGTTTGCTGACCTCACTTCCGGGTTTGCTGACCTCACTTCCGGGTTTGCTGAAGTCACTTCTGGGTCTGCTGAAGTGACTTCTGGGTTTGCTAACCTCACTTCCGGTTTTAGTGACGTCACTTCCGGGTTTGGTGACCTCACTTCCGGGTGTGGTGACGTCACTTCCGGGTTTGGTGACCTCACTTCCGGGTGTGGTGACCTCACTTCCGGGTTTGCTGACCTCACTTCCGGGTTTAGTGACGTCACTTCCGGGTGTGGGGACCTCCCTTCCGGGTGTGGTGACCTCACTTCCGGGTGTGGTGACCTCACTTCCGGGTGTGGTGACCTCACTTCCGGGTTTGCTGACCTCACTTCCGGGTTTGCTGACCTCACTTCCAGGTTTAGTGACCTCACTTCCGGGTTTGGTGACCTCACTTCCGGGTGTGGTGACCTCACTTCCGGGTTTGCTGACCTCACTTCCGGGTGTGGTGACCTCACTTCCGGGTTTGCTGACCTCACTTCCGGGTTTGCTGACATCACTTCCGGGTTTAGTGACGTCACTTCCGGGTTTGGTGACCTCACTTCCGGGTGTGGTGACCTCACTTCCGCGTTTGCTGACCTCACTTCCGGGTGTGGTGACCTCACTTCCGGGTGTGGTGACCTCACTTCAGGGTTTGCTGACCTCACTTCCGGGTTTGCTGACCTCACTTCCGGGTTTGCTGAAGTCACTTCTGGGTTTGCAGACCTGAGTTCCGAATTAGCAGACCTCACTTTCCTGGTCTGCTTACCTCACTTCCGGGTTTGGTGACCTCACTTCCGGGTTTGGTGACCTCACTTCCGGGTTTGCTGACCTCACTTCCGGGTGTGGTGACCTCACTTCCGGGTTTGCTGACCTCACTTCCGGGTTTGCTGACATCACTTCCGGGTTTAGTGACGTCACTTCCGGGTTTGGTGACCTCACTTCCGGGTGTGGTGACCTCACTTCCGGGTGTGGTGACGTCACTTCCATGTGTGGTGACCTCACTTCCGGGTTTGGTGACCTCACTTCCGGGTGTGGTGACCTCACTTCCGGGTTTGCTGACCTAACTTCCGGGTTTGCTGACCTCACTTCCGGGTTTAGTGACGTCACTTCCGGGTTTGGTTACCTCACTTCCGGGTGTGGTGACCTCACTTCCGGGTGTGGTGACCTCACTTCCGGGTTTGCTGACCTCACTTCCGGGTGTGGTGACCTCACTTCCGGGTTTGCTGACCTCACTTCCGGGTTTGCTGAAGTCACTTCTGGGTCTGCTGAAGTCACTTCTGGGTTTGCAGACCTGAGTTCCGAATTAGCAGACCTCACTTTCCTGGTCTGCTTGCCTCACTTCCGGGTATGCTGACGTCACTTCCGGGTTTGGTGACGTCACTTCCGGGTGTGGTGACCTCACTTCCGGGTTTAGTGACGTCACTTCCGGGTTTGGTGACCTCACTTCCGGGTTTGGTGACCTCACTTCCGGGTGTGGTGACCTCACTTCCGGGTTTAGTGACGTCACTTCCGGGTTTGCTGACCTCACTTCCGGGTTTGCTGACCTCACTTCCGGGTTTGCTGAAGTCACTTCTGGGTCTGCTGAAGTCACTTCTGGGTTTGCTGACCTCACTTCCGGGTTTAGTGACGTCACTTCCGGGTTTGGTGACCTCACTTCCGGGTGTGGTGAACTCACTTCCGGGTTTGGTGACCTCACTTCCGGGTGTGGTGACCTCACTTCCGGGTTTGCTGACCTCACTTCCGGGTTTGCTGACCTCACTTCCAGGTTTAGTGACCTCACTTCCGGGTTTGGTGACCTCACTTCCGGGTGTGGTGACCTCACTTCCGGGTTTGCTGACCTCACTTCCGGGTTTGCTGACCTCACTTCCGGGTGTGGTGACCTCACTTCCGGGTTTGCTGACATCACTTCCGGGTTTAGTGACGTCACTTCCGGGTTTGGTGACCTCACTTCCGGGTGTGGTGACCTCACTTCCGCGTTTGCTGACCTCACTTCCGGGTGTGGTGACCTCACTTCCGGGTGTGGTGACCTCACTTCCGGGTTTGGTGACCTCACTTCCGGGTGTG
Organism: Coturnix japonica; assembly: GCF_054131305.1. Lineage (NCBI taxonomy): Eukaryota > Metazoa > Chordata > Aves > Galliformes > Phasianidae > Coturnix > Coturnix japonica. The sequence continues at coordinate 48,463 of NW_028189073.1, read as the reverse complement.
GTGACCTCACTTCCGGGTGTGGTGACCTCACTTCCGGGTTTGGTGACCTCACTTCCGGGTTTAGTGACGTCACTTCCGGGTTTGGTGACCTCACTTCCGGGTTTGGTGACCTCACTTCCGGGTTTGCTGACATCACTTCCGGGTTTATTGACGTCACTTTCGGGTTTGGTGACCTCACTTCCGATTGTGGTGACCTCACTTCCGGGTTTGCTGACCTCACTTCCGGGTGTGGTGACCTCACTTCCGGGTGTGGTGACCTCACTTCCAGGTTTGCTGACCTCACTTCCGGGTTTGCTGAAGTCACTTCTGGGTCTGCTGAAGTCACTTCTGGGTTTGCAGACCTCAGTTCCGAATTAGCAGACCTCACTTCCCTGGTCTGCTTACCTCACTTCCGGGTATGCTGACCTCACTTCCGGGTTTAGTGACGTCACTTCCGGGTGTGGTGACCTCACTTCCGGGTTTAGTGACCTCACTTCCGGGTTTGCTGACCTCACTTCCGGGTTTGCTGACCTCACTTCCGGGTTTGCTGAAGTCACTTCTGGGTCTGCTGAAGTCACTTCTGGGTTTGCTGACCTCACTTCCGGGTTTAGTGACGTCACTTCCGGGTTTGGTGACCTCAATTCCGGGTGTGGTGACCTCACTTCTGGGTTTGCTGACCTCACTTCCGGGTGTGGTGACCTCACTTCCGGGTTTGCTGACCTCAATTCCGGGTGTGGTGACCTCACTTCCGGGTTTAGTGACGTCACTTCCGGGTTTGCTGACCTCACTTCCGGGTTTAGTGACGTCACTTCCGGGTGTGGTGACCTCACTTCCGGGTGTGGTGACCTCACTTCCGGGTTTGCTGAAGTCACTTCTGGGTCTGCTGAAGTCACTTCTGGGTTTGCAGACCTGAGTTCCGAATTAGCAGACCTCACTTTCCTGGTCTGCTTACCTCACTTCCGGGTTTGCTGACCTCACTTCCGGGTTTAGTGACGTCACTTCCGGGTTTGGTGACCTCACTTCCGGGTGTGGTGACCTCACTTCCGCGTTTGCTGACCTCACTTCCGGGTGTGGTGACCTCACTTCCGGGTGTGGTGACCTCACTTCTGGGTTTGGTGACCTCACTTCCGGGTTTGCTGACCTCACTTTTGGGTGTGGTGACCTCACTTCCGGGTTTGCTGACCTCACTTCCGGGTTTGCTGACATCACTTCCGGGTTTAGTGATGTCACTTCCGGGTTTGGTGACCTCACTTCCGGGTGTGGTGACCTCACTTCCGCGTTTGCTGACCTCACTTCCGGGTGTGGTGACCTCACTTCCGGGTTTGCTGACCTCACTTCCGGGTTTGCTGAAGTCACTTCTGGGTCTGCTGAAGTCACTTCTGGGTTTGCAGACCTGAGTTCCGAATTAGCAGACCTCACTTTCCTGGTCTGCTTACCTCACTTCCGGGTTTGGTGACCTCACTTCCGGGTTTGGTGACCTCACATCCGGGTTTAGTGACGTCACTTCCGGGTTTGCTGACCTCACTTCCGGGTATGGTGACCTCACTTCCGGGTTTGCTGACATCACTTCCGGGTTTAGTGACGTCACTTCCGGGTTTGGTGACCTCACTTCCGGGTGTGGTGACCTCACTTCCGGGTGTGGTGACGTCACTTCCGGGTTTGGTGACCTCACTTCCGGGTTTGGTGACCTCACTTCCGGGTGTGGTGACCTCACTTCCGGGTTTGCTGACCTCACTTCCGGGTTTGCTGACCTCACTTCCGGGTTTAGTGACGTCACTTCCGGGTTTGGTTACCTCACTTCCGGGTGTGGTGACCTCACTTCCGGGTTTGGTGACCTCACTTCCGGGTGTGGTGACCTCACTTCCGGGTTTGCTGACCTCACTTCCGGGTTTAGTGACGTCACTTCCGGGTTTGGTGACCTCACTTCCGGGTTTGCTGACCTCACTTCCGGGTTTGCTGGCATCACTTCCGGGTTTAGTGACGTCACTTCCCAGTTTGGTGACCTCACTTCCGGGTGTGGTGACCTCACTTCCGGGTTTGCTGACCTCACTTCCGGGTGTGGTGACCTCACTTCCGGGTTTGCTGACCTCACTTCCGGGTTTGCTGAAGTCACTTCTGGGTCTGCTGAAGTCACTTCTGGGTTTGCAGACCTGAGTTCCGAATTAGCAGACCTCACTTTCCTGGTCTGATTACCTCACTTCCGGGTATGCTGACCTCACTTCCGGGTTTGGTGACGTCACTTCCGGGTGTGGTGAACTCACTTCCGGGTTTAGTGACGTCACTTCCGGGTTTGGTGACCTCACTTCCGGGTGTGGTGACCTCACTTCCGGGTTTAGTGACGTCACTTCCGGGTTTGGTGACCTCACTTCCGGGTTTGCTGACCTCACTTCCGGGTTTGCTGACCTCACTTCCGGGTTTGCTGAAGTCACTTCTGGGTCTGCTGAAGTCACTTCTGGGTTTGCTGACCTCACTTCCGGGTTTAGTGACGTCACTTCCGGGTTTGGTGACCTCACTTCCGGGTGTGGTGACCTCACTTCCGGGTTTGCTGACCTCACTTCCGGGTGTGGTGACCTCACTTCCGGGTGTGGTGACCTCACTTCCGGGTTTGGTGACCTCACTTCCGGGTTTGGTGACCTCACTTCCGGGTTTGCTGACCTCACTTCCGGGTGTGGTGACCTCACTTCCGGGTTTGCTGACCTCACTTCCGGGTGTGGTGACCTCACTTCTGGGTTTGGTGACCTCACTTCCGGGTTTGGTGACCTCACTTCCGGGTTTGCTGACTTCACTTCCGGGTTTGGTGACCTCACTTCCGGGTGTGGTGACCTCACTTCCGGGTTTGGTGACCTCACTTCCGGGTGTGGTGACCTCACTTCCGGGTTTGCTGACCTCACTTCCGGGTTTGCTGACCTCACTTCCGGGTTTAGTGACGTCACTTCCGGGTTTGGTGACCTCACTTCCGGGTGTGGTGACCTCGCTTCCGGGTTTGGTGACCTCACTTCCGGGTGGGATGACCTCACTTCCGGGTGTGGTGACCTCACTTCCGGGTTTGCTGACCTCACTTCCGGGTTTAGTGACGTCACATCCGGGTATGCTGACCTCACTTCCGGGTTTGCTGACCTCACTTCCGGGTTTGCTGGCATCACTTCCGGGTTTATTGACGTCACTTTCGGGTTTGGTGACCTCACTTCCCGGTGTGGTGACCTCACTTCCGGGTTTGCTGACCTCACTTCCGGGTGTGGTGACCTCACTTCCGGGTGTGGTGACCTCACTTCCGGGTTTGCTGACCTCACTTCCGGGTTTGCTGAAGTCACTACTGGGTCTGCTGAAGTCACTTCTGGGTTTGCAGACCTGAGTTCCGAATTAGCAGACCTCACTTTCCTGGTCTGCTTACCTCACTTCCGGGTATGCTGACCTCACTTCCGGGTTTAGTGACGTCACTTCCAGGTGTGGTGACCTCACTTCCGGGTTTAGTGACGTCACTTCCGGGTTTGGTGACCTCACTTCCGGGTTTGCTGACCTCACTTCCGGGTTGTCTGACCTCACTTCCGGGTTTGCTGAAGTCACTTCTGGGTCTGCTGAAGTGACTTCTGGGTTTGCTGACCTCACTTCCGGGTTTAGTGACGTCACTTCCGGGTTTGGTGACCTCACTTCCGGGTGTGGTGACGTCACTTCCGGGTTTGGTGACCTCACTTCCGGGTGTGGTGACCTCACTTCCGGGTTTGCTGACCTCACTTCCGGGTTTAGTGACGTCAATTCCGGGTGTGGGGACCTCCCTTCCGGGTTTATTGACGTCACTTCCGGGTGTGGTGACCTCACTTCCGGGTGTGGTGACCTCACTTCCGGGTTTGCTGACCTCACTTCCGGGTTTGCTGACCTCACTTCCAGGTTTAGTGACCTCACTTCCGGGTTTGGTGACCTTACTTCCGGGTGTGGTGACCTCACTTCCGGGTTTGCTGACCTCACTTCCGGGTGTGGTGACCTCACTTCCGGGTTTAGTGACGTCACTTCCGGGTTTGGTGACCACACTTCCGGGTGTGGTGACGTCACTTCCGGGTTTGGTGACCTCACTTCCGGGTGTGGTGACCTCACTTCCGGGTTTGCTGACCTCACTTCCGGGTTTAGTGACGTCACTTCCGGGTGTGGGGACCTCCCTTCCGGGTTTATTGACGTCACTTCCGGGTTTGGTGACCTCACTTCCGGGTGTGGTGACCTCACTTCCGGGTTTGCTGACCTCACTTCCGGGTTTGCTGACCTCACTTCCAGGTTTAGTGACCTCACTTCCGGGTTTGGTGACCTCACTTCCGGGTGTGGTGACCTCACTTCCGGGTTTGCTGACCTCACTTCCGGGTGTGGTGACCTCACTTCCGGGTTTGCTGACCTCACTTCCAGGTTTGCTGACATCACTTCCGGGTTTAGTGACGTCACTTCCGGGTTTGGTGACCTCACTTCCGGGTGTGGTGACCTCACTTCCGGGTGTGGTGACCTCACTTCCGGGTTTGCTGACCTCACTTCCGGGTTTAGTGACGTCACTTCCGGGTATGCTGACCTCACTTCCGGGTTTGCTGACCTCACTTCCGGGTTTAGTGACGTCACTTCCGGGTTTGGTGACCTCACTTCCGGGTGTGGTGACCTCACTTCCGGGTTTGGTGACCTCACTTCCGGGTGTGGTGACCTCACTTCCGGGTGTGGTGACCTCACTTCCGGGTTTGCTGACCTCACTTCCGGGTTTAGTGACGTCACTTCCGGGTATGCTGACCTCACTTCCGGGTTTGCTGACCTCACTTCCGGGTTTGCTGGCATCACTTCCGGGTTTATTGACGTCACTTTCGGGTTTGGTGACCTCACTTCCGGGTGTGGTGACCTCACTTCCGGGTTTGGTGACCTCACTTCCGGGTGTGGTGACCTCACTTCCGGGTGTGGTGACCTCACTTCCGGGTTTGCTGACCTCACTTCCGGGTTTGATGAAGTCACTACTGGGTCTGCTGAAGTCACTTCTGGGTTTGCAGACCTGAGTTCCGAATTAGCAGACCTCACTTTCCTGGTCTGCTTACCTCACTTCTGGGTATGCTGACCTCACTTCCGGGTTTGCTGACCTCACTTCCGGGTTGTCTGACCTCACTTCCGGGTTTGCTGAAGTCACTTCTGGGTCTGCTGAAGTGACTTCTGGGTTTGCTGACCTCACTTCCGGGTTTAGTGACGTCACTTCCGGGTTTGGTGACCTCACTTCCGGGTGTGGTGACGTCACTTCCGGGTTTGGTGACCTCACTTCCGGGTGTGGTGACCTCACTTCCGGGTTTGCTGACCTCACTTCCGGGTTTAGTGACGTCAATTCCGGGTGTGGGGACCTCCCTTCCGGGTTTATTGACGTCACTTCCGGGTGTGGTGACCTCACTTCCGGGTGTGGTGACCTCACTTCCGGGTTTGCTGACCTCACTTCCGGGTTTGCTGACCTCACTTCCAGGTTTAGTGACCTCACTTCCGGGTTTGGTGACCTTACTTCCGGGTGTGGTGACCTCACTTCCGGGTTTGCTGACCTCACTTCCGGGTGTGGTGACCTCACTTCCGGGTTTAGTGACGTCACTTCCGGGTTTGGTGACCACACTTCCGGGTGTGGTGACGTCACTTCCGGGTTTGGTGACCTCACTTCCGGGTGTGGTGACCTCACTTCCGGGTTTGCTGACCTCACTTCCGGGTTTAGTGACGTCACTTCCGGGTGTGGGGACCTCCCTTCCGGGTTTATTGACGTCACTTCCGGGTTTGGTGACCTCACTTCCGGGTGTGGTGACCTCACTTCCGGGTTTGCTGACCTCACTTCCGGGTTTGCTGACCTCACTTCCAGGTTTAGTGACCTCACTTCCGGGTTTGGTGACCTCACTTCCGGGTGTGGTGACCTCACTTCCGGGTTTGCTGACCTCACTTCCGGGTGTGGTGACCTCACTTCCGGGTTTGCTGACCTCACTTCCAGGTTTGCTGACATCACTTCCGGGTTTAGTGACGTCACTTCCGGGTTTGGTGACCTCACTTCCGGGTGTGGTGACCTCACTTCCGGGTGTGGTGACCTCACTTCCGGGTGTGGTGACCTCACTTCCGGGTTTGCTGACCTCACTTCCGGGTTTAGTGACGTCACTTCCGGGTATGCTGACCTCACTTCCGGGTTTGCTGACCTCACTTCCGGGTTTGCTGACCTCACTTCCGGGTTTAGTGACGTCACTTCCGGGTTTGGTGACCTCACTTCCGGGTGTGGTGACCTCACTTCCGGGTTTGGTGACCTCACTTCCGGGTGTGGTGACCTCACTTCCGGGTGTGGTGACCTCACTTCCGGGTTTGCTGACCTCACTTCCGGGTTTAGTGACGTCACTTCCGGGTATGCTGACCTCACTTCCGGGTTTGCTGACCTCACTTCCGGGTTTGCTGGCATCACTTCCGGGTTTATTGACGTCACTTTCGGGTTTGGTGACCTCACTTCCGGGTGTGGTGACCTCACTTCCGGGTTTGGTGACCTCACTTCCGGGTGTGGTGACCTCACTTCCGGGTGTGGTGACCTCACTTCCGGGTTTGCTGACCTCACTTCCGGGTTTGATGAAGTCACTACTGGGTCTGCTGAAGTCACTTCTGGGTTTGCAGACCTGAGTTCCGAATTAGCAGACCTCACTTTCCTGGTCTGCTTACCTCACTTCTGGGTATGCTGACCTCACTTCCGGGTTTAGTGACGTCACTTTCCGGGTGTGGTGACCTCACTTCCGAGTTTAGTGACGTCACTTCCGGGTTTGGTGACCTCACTTCCGGGTTTGGTGACCTCACTTCCGGGTGTGGTGACCTCACTTCCGGGTTTAGTGACCTCACTTCCGGGTTTGGTGACCTCACTTCCGGGTTTGCTGACCTCACTTCCGGGTTTGCTGACCTCACTTCCGGGTTTGCTGAAGTCACTTCTGGGTCTGCTGAAGTGACTTCTGGGTTTGCTGACCTCACTTCCGGGTTTAGTGACGTCACTTCCGGGTTTGGTGACCTCACTTCCGGGTGTGGTGACGTCACTTCCGGGTTTGGTGACCTCACTTCCGGGTGTGGTGACCTCACTTCCGGGTTTGCTGACCTCACTTCCGGGTTTAGTGACGTCACTTCCGGGTGTGGGGACCTCCCTTCCGGGTGTGGTGACCTCACTTCCGGGTTTGGTGACCTCACTTCCGGGTGTGGTGACCTCACTTCCGGGTTTGCTGACCTCACTTCCGGGTTTGCTGACCTCACTTCCAGGTTTAGTGACCTCACTTCCGGGTTTGGTGACCTCACTTCCGGGTGTGGTGACCTCACTTCCGGGTTTGCTGACCTCACTTCCGGGTGTGGTGACCTCACTTCCAGGTTTGCTGACCTCACTTCCGGGTTTGCTGAAGTCACTTCTGGGTCTGCTGAAGTCACTTCTGGGTTTGCAGACCTCAGTTCCGAATTAGCAGACCTCACTTCCCTGGTCTGCTTACCTCACTTCCGGGTATGCTGACCTCACTTCCGGGTTTAGTGACGTCACTTCCGGGTGTGGTGACCTCACTTCCGGGTTTAGTGACCTCACTTCCGGGTTTGCTGACCTCACTTCCGGGTTTGCTGACCTCACTTCCGGGTTTGCTGAAGTCACTTCTGGGTCTGCTGAAGTCACTTCTGGGTTTGCTGACCTCACTTCCGGGTTTAGTGACGTCACTTCCGGGTTTGGTGACCTCAATTCCGGGTGTGGTGACCTCACTTCTGGGTTTGCTGACCTCACTTCCGGGTGTGGTGACCTCACTTCCGGGTTTGCTGACCTCAATTCCGGGTGTGGTGACCTCACTTCCGGGTTTAGTGACGTCACTTCCGGGTTTGCTGACCTCACTTCCGGGTTTAGTGACGTCACTTCCGGGTGTGGTGACCTCACTTCCGGGTGTGGTGACCTCACTTCCGGGTTTGCTGAAGTCACTTCTGGGTCTGCTGAAGTCACTTCTGGGTTTGCAGACCTGAGTTCCGAATTAGCAGACCTCACTTTCCTGGTCTGCTTACCTCACTTCCGGGTTTGCTGACCTCACTTCCGGGTTTAGTGACGTCACTTCCGGGTTTGGTGACCTCACTTCCGGGTGTGGTGACCTCACTTCCGCGTTTGCTGACCTCACTTCCGGGTGTGGTGACCTCACTTCCGGGTGTGGTGACCTCACTTCTGGGTTTGGTGACCTCACTTCCGGGTTTGCTGACCTCACTTTTGGGTGTGGTGACCTCACTTCCGGGTTTGCTGACCTCACTTCCGGGTTTGCTGACATCACTTCCGGGTTTAGTGATGTCACTTCCGGGTTTGGTGACCTCACTTCCGGGTGTGGTGACCTCACTTCCGCGTTTGCTGACCTCACTTCCGGGTGTGGTGACCTCACTTCCGGGTTTGCTGACCTCACTTCCGGGTTTGCTGAAGTCACTTCTGGGTCTGCTGAAGTCACTTCTGGGTTTGCAGACCTGAGTTCCGAATTAGCAGACCTCACTTTCCTGGTCTGCTTACCTCACTTCCGGGTTTGGTGACCTCACTTCCGGGTTTGGTGACCTCACATCCGGGTTTAGTGACGTCACTTCCGGGTTTGCTGACCTCACTTCCGGGTATGGTGACCTCACTTCCGGGTTTGCTGACATCACTTCCGGGTTTAGTGACGTCACTTCCGGGTTTGGTGACCTCACTTCCGGGTGTGGTGACCTCACTTCCGGGTGTGGTGACGTCACTTCCGGGTTTGGTGACCTCACTTCCGGGTTTGGTGACCTCACTTCCGGGTGTGGTGACCTCACTTCCGGGTTTGCTGACCTCACTTCCGGGTTTGCTGACCTCACTTCCGGGTTTAGTGACGTCACTTCCGGGTTTGGTTACCTCACTTCCGGGTGTGGTGACCTCACTTCCGGGTTTGGTGACCTCACTTCCGGGTGTGGTGACCTCACTTCCGGGTTTGCTGACCTCACTTCCGGGTTTAGTGACGTCACTTCCGGGTTTGGTGACCTCACTTCCGGGTTTGCTGACCTCACTTCCGGGTTTGCTGGCATCACTTCCGGGTTTAGTGACGTCACTTCCCAGTTTGGTGACCTCACTTCCGGGTGTGGTGACCTCACTTCCGGGTTTGCTGACCTCACTTCCGGGTGTGGTGACCTCACTTCCGGGTTTGCTGACCTCACTTCCGGGTTTGCTGAAGTCACTTCTGGGTCTGCTGAAGTCACTTCTGGGTTTGCAGACCTGAGTTCCGAATTAGCAGACCTCACTTTCCTGGTCTGATTACCTCACTTCCGGGTATGCTGACCTCACTTCCGGGTTTGGTGACGTCACTTCCGGGTGTGGTGAACTCACTTCCGGGTTTAGTGACGTCACTTCCGGGTTTGGTGACCTCACTTCCGGGTGTGGTGACCTCACTTCCGGGTTTAGTGACGTCACTTCCGGGTTTGGTGACCTCACTTCCGGGTTTGCTGACCTCACTTCCGGGTTTGCTGACCTCACTTCCGGGTTTGCTGAAGTCACTTCTGGGTCTGCTGAAGTCACTTCTGGGTTTGCTGACCTCACTTCCGGGTTTAGTGACGTCACTTCCGGGTTTGGTGACCTCACTTCCGGGTGTGGTGACCTCACTTCCGGGTTTGCTGACCTCACTTCCGGGTGTGGTGACCTCACTTCCGGGTGTGGTGACCTCACTTCCGGGTTTGGTGACCTCACTTCCGGGTTTGGTGACCTCACTTCCGGGTTTGCTGACCTCACTTCCGGGTGTGGTGACCTCACTTCCGGGTTTGCTGACCTCACTTCCGGGTGTGGTGACCTCACTTCTGGGTTTGGTGACCTCACTTCCGGGTTTGGTGACCTCACTTCCGGGTTTGCTGACTTCACTTCCGGGTTTGGTGACCTCACTTCCGGGTGTGGTGACCTCACTTCCGGGTTTGGTGACCTCACTTCCGGGTGTGGTGACCTCACTTCCGGGTTTGCTGACCTCACTTCCGGGTTTGCTGACCTCACTTCCGGGTTTAGTGACGTCACTTCCGGGTTTGGTGACCTCACTTCCGGGTGTGGTGACCTCGCTTCCGGGTTTGGTGACCTCACTTCCGGGTGGGATGACCTCACTTCCGGGTGTGGTGACCTCACTTCCGGGTTTGCTGACCTCACTTCCGGGTTTAGTGACGTCACATCCGGGTATGCTGACCTCACTTCCGGGTTTGCTGACCTCACTTCCGGGTTTGCTGGCATCACTTCCGGGTTTATTGACGTCACTTTCGGGTTTGGTGACCTCACTTCCCGGTGTGGTGACCTCACTTCCGGGTTTGCTGACCTCACTTCCGGGTGTGGTGACCTCACTTCCGGGTGTGGTGACCTCACTTCCGGGTTTGCTGACCTCACTTCCGGGTTTGCTGAAGTCACTACTGGGTCTGCTGAAGTCACTTCTGGGTTTGCAGACCTGAGTTCCGAATTAGCAGACCTCACTTTCCTGGTCTGCTTACCTCACTTCCGGGTATGCTGACCTCACTTCCGGGTTTAGTGACGTCACTTCCAGGTGTGGTGACCTCACTTCCGGGTTTAGTGACGTCACTTCCGGGTTTGGTGACCTCACTTCCGGGTTTGCTGACCTCACTTCCGGGTTGTCTGACCTCACTTCCGGGTTTGCTGAAGTCACTTCTGGGTCTGCTGAAGTGACTTCTGGGTTTGCTGACCTCACTTCCGGGTTTAGTGACGTCACTTCCGGGTTTGGTGACCTCACTTCCGGGTGTGGTGACGTCACTTCCGGGTTTGGTGACCTCACTTCCGGGTGTGGTGACCTCACTTCCGGGTTTGCTGACCTCACTTCCGGGTTTAGTGACGTCAATTCCGGGTGTGGGGACCTCCCTTCCGGGTTTATTGACGTCACTTCCGGGTGTGGTGACCTCACTTCCGGGTGTGGTGACCTCACTTCCGGGTTTGCTGACCTCACTTCCGGGTTTGCTGACCTCACTTCCAGGTTTAGTGACCTCACTTCCGGGTTTGGTGACCTTACTTCCGGGTGTGGTGACCTCACTTCCGGGTTTGCTGACCTCACTTCCGGGTGTGGTGACCTCACTTCCGGGTTTAGTGACGTCACTTCCGGGTTTGGTGACCACACTTCCGGGTGTGGTGACGTCACTTCCGGGTTTGGTGACCTCACTTCCGGGTGTGGTGACCTCACTTCCGGGTTTGCTGACCTCACTTCCGGGTTTAGTGACGTCACTTCCGGGTGTGGGGACCTCCCTTCCGGGTTTATTGACGTCACTTCCGGGTTTGGTGACCTCACTTCCGGGTGTGGTGACCTCACTTCCGGGTTTGCTGACCTCACTTCCGGGTTTGCTGACCTCACTTCCAGGTTTAGTGACCTCACTTCCGGGTTTGGTGACCTCACTTCCGGGTGTGGTGACCTCACTTCCGGGTTTGCTGACCTCACTTCCGGGTGTGGTGACCTCACTTCCGGGTTTGCTGACCTCACTTCCAGGTTTGCTGACATCACTTCCGGGTTTAGTGACGTCACTTCCGGGTTTGGTGACCTCACTTCCGGGTGTGGTGACCTCACTTCCGGGTGTGGTGACCTCACTTCCGGGTTTGCTGACCTCACTTCCGGGTTTAGTGACGTCACTTCCGGGTATGCTGACCTCACTTCCGGGTTTGCTGACCTCACTTCCGGGTTTAGTGACGTCACTTCCGGGTTTGGTGACCTCACTTCCGGGTGTGGTGACCTCACTTCCGGGTTTGGTGACCTCACTTCCGGGTGTGGTGACCTCACTTCCGGGTGTGGTGACCTCACTTCCGGGTTTGCTGACCTCACTTCCGGGTTTAGTGACGTCACTTCCGGGTATGCTGACCTCACTTCCGGGTTTGCTGACCTCACTTCCGGGTTTGCTGGCATCACTTCCGGGTTTATTGACGTCACTTTCGGGTTTGGTGACCTCACTTCCGGGTGTGGTGACCTCACTTCCGGGTTTGGTGACCTCACTTCCGGGTGTGGTGACCTCACTTCCGGGTGTGGTGACCTCACTTCCGGGTTTGCTGACCTCACTTCCGGGTTTGATGAAGTCACTACTGGGTCTGCTGAAGTCACTTCTGGGTTTGCAGACCTGAGTTCCGAATTAGCAGACCTCACTTTCCTGGTCTGCTTACCTCACTTCTGGGTATGCTGACCTCACTTCCGGGTTTGCTGACCTCACTTCCGGGTTGTCTGACCTCACTTCCGGGTTTGCTGAAGTCACTTCTGGGTCTGCTGAAGTGACTTCTGGGTTTGCTGACCTCACTTCCGGGTTTAGTGACGTCACTTCCGGGTTTGGTGACCTCACTTCCGGGTGTGGTGACGTCACTTCCGGGTTTGGTGACCTCACTTCCGGGTGTGGTGACCTCACTTCCGGGTTTGCTGACCTCACTTCCGGGTTTAGTGACGTCAATTCCGGGTGTGGGGACCTCCCTTCCGGGTTTATTGACGTCACTTCCGGGTGTGGTGACCTCACTTCCGGGTGTGGTGACCTCACTTCCGGGTTTGCTGACCTCACTTCCGGGTTTGCTGACCTCACTTCCAGGTTTAGTGACCTCACTTCCGGGTTTGGTGACCTTACTTCCGGGTGTGGTGACCTCACTTCCGGGTTTGCTGACCTCACTTCCGGGTGTGGTGACCTCACTTCCGGGTTTAGTGACGTCACTTCCGGGTTTGGTGACCACACTTCCGGGTGTGGTGACGTCACTTCCGGGTTTGGTGACCTCACTTCCGGGTGTGGTGACCTCACTTCCGGGTTTGCTGACCTCACTTCCGGGTTTAGTGACGTCACTTCCGGGTGTGGGGACCTCCCTTCCGGGTTTATTGACGTCACTTCCGGGTTTGGTGACCTCACTTCCGGGTGTGGTGACCTCACTTCCGGGTTTGCTGACCTCACTTCCGGGTTTGCTGACCTCACTTCCAGGTTTAGTGACCTCACTTCCGGGTTTGGTGACCTCACTTCCGGGTGTGGTGACCTCACTTCCGGGTTTGCTGACCTCACTTCCGGGTGTGGTGACCTCACTTCCGGGTTTGCTGACCTCACTTCCAGGTTTGCTGACATCACTTCCGGGTTTAGTGACGTCACTTCCGGGTTTGGTGACCTCACTTCCGGGTGTGGTGACCTCACTTCCGGGTGTGGTGACCTCACTTCCGGGTGTGGTGACCTCACTTCCGGGTTTGCTGACCTCACTTCCGGGTTTAGTGACGTCACTTCCGGGTATGCTGACCTCACTTCCGGGTTTGCTGACCTCACTTCCGGGTTTGCTGACCTCACTTCCGGGTTTAGTGACGTCACTTCCGGGTTTGGTGACCTCACTTCCGGGTGTGGTGACCTCACTTCCGGGTTTGGTGACCTCACTTCCGGGTGTGGTGACCTCACTTCCGGGTGTGGTGACCTCACTTCCGGGTTTGCTGACCTCACTTCCGGGTTTAGTGACGTCACTTCCGGGTATGCTGACCTCACTTCCGGGTTTGCTGACCTCACTTCCGGGTTTGCTGGCATCACTTCCGGGTTTATTGACGTCACTTTCGGGTTTGGTGACCTCACTTCCGGGTGTGGTGACCTCACTTCCGGGTTTGGTGACCTCACTTCCGGGTGTGGTGACCTCACTTCCGGGTGTGGTGACCTCACTTCCGGGTTTGCTGACCTCACTTCCGGGTTTGATGAAGTCACTACTGGGTCTGCTGAAGTCACTTCTGGGTTTGCAGACCTGAGTTCCGAATTAGCAGACCTCACTTTCCTGGTCTGCTTACCTCACTTCTGGGTATGCTGACCTCACTTCCGGGTTTAGTGACGTCACTTTCCGGGTGTGGTGACCTCACTTCCGAGTTTAGTGACGTCACTTCCGGGTTTGGTGACCTCACTTCCGGGTTTGGTGACCTCACTTCCGGGTGTGGTGACCTCACTTCCGGGTTTAGTGACCTCACTTCCGGGTTTGGTGACCTCACTTCCGGGTTTGCTGACCTCACTTCCGGGTTTGCTGACCTCACTTCCGGGTTTGCTGAAGTCACTTCTGGGTCTGCTGAAGTGACTTCTGGGTTTGCTGACCTCACTTCCGGGTTTAGTGACGTCACTTCCGGGTTTGGTGACCTCACTTCCGGGTGTGGTGACGTCACTTCCGGGTTTGGTGACCTCACTTCCGGGTGTGGTGACCTCACTTCCGGGTTTGCTGACCTCACTTCCGGGTTTAGTGACGTCACTTCCGGGTGTGGGGACCTCCCTTCCGGGTGTGGTGACCTCACTTCCGGGTTTGGTGACCTCACTTCCGGGTGTGGTGACCTCACTTCCGGGTTTGCTGACCTCACTTCCGGGTTTGCTGACCTCACTTCCAGGTTTAGTGACCTCACTTCCGGGTTTGGTGACCTCACTTCCGGGTGTGGTGACCTCACTTCCGGGTTTGCTGACCTCACTTCCGGGTGTGGTGACCTCACTTCCGGGTTTGCTGACCTCACTTCCGGGTTTGCTGACATCACTTCCGGGTTTAGTGACGTCACTTCCGGGTTTGGTGACCTCACTTCCGGGTGTGGTGACGTCACTTCCGGTTGTGGTGACCTCACTTCCGGGTGTGGTGACCTCACTTCCGGGTTTGCTGACCTCACTTCCGGGTTTGCTGAAGTCACTTCTGGGTCTGCTGAAGTCACTTCTGGGTTTGCAGACCTGAGTTCCGAATTAGCAGACCTCACTTTCCTGGTCTGCTTACCTCACGTCCGGGTGTGGTGACCTCACTTCCGGGTTTGGTGACCTCACTTCCGGGTGTGGTGACCTCACTTCCGGGTTTGCTGACCTCACTTCCGGGTTTGCTGACATCACTTCCGGGTTTAGTGACGTCACTTCCGGGTTTGGTGACCTCACTTCCGGGTGTGTTGACCTCACTTCCGCGTTTGCTGACCTCACTTCCGGGTGTGGTGACCTCACTTCCGGGTGTGGTGACCTCACTTCAGGGTTTGCTGACCTCACTTCCGGGTTTGCTGACCTCACTTCCGGGTTTGCTGAAGTCACTTCTGGGTTTGCAGACCTGAGTTCCGAATTAGCAGACCTCACTTTCCTGGTCTGCTTACCTCACTTCCGGGTTTGGTGACCTCACTTCCGGGTTTGGTGACCTCACTTCCGGGTTTGCTGACCTCACTTCCGGGTGTGGTGACCTCACTTCCGGGTTTGCTGACCTCACTTCCGGGTTTGCTGACATCACTTCCGGGTTTAGTGACGTCACTTCCTGGTTTGGTGACCTCACTTCCGGGTGTGGTGACCTCACTTCCGGGTGTGGTGACGTCACTTCCATGTGTGGTGACCTCACTTCCGGGTTTGGTGACCTCACTTCCGGGTGTGGTGACCTCACTTCCGGGTTTGCTGACCTAACTTCCGGGTTTGCTGACCTCACTTCCGGGTTTAGTGACGTCACTTCCGGGTTTGGTTACCTCACTTCCGGGTGTGGTGACCTCACTTCCGGGTGTGGTGACCTCACTTCCGGGTTTGCTGACCTCACTTCCGGGTGTGGTGACCTCACTTCCGGGTTTGCTGACCTCACTTCCGGGTTTGCTGAAGTCACTTCTGGGTCTGCTGAAGTCACTTCTGGGTTTGCAGACCTGAGTTCCGAATTAGCAGACCTCACTTTCCTGGTCTGCTTGCCTCACTTCCGGGTATGCTGACCTCACTTCCGGGTTTGGTGACGTCACTTCCGGGTGTGGTGACCTCACTTCCGGGTTTAGTGACGTCACTTCCGGGTTTGGTGACCTCACTTCCGGGTTTGGTGACCTCACTTCCGGGTGTGGTGACCTCACTTCCGGGTTTAGTGACGTCACTTCCGGGTTTGCTGACCTCACTTCCGGGTTTGCTGACCTCACTTCCGGGTTTGCTGAAGTCACTTCTGGGTCTGCTGAAGTCACTTCTGGGTTTGCTGACCTCACTTCCGGGTTTAGTGACGTCACTTCCGGGTTTGGTGACCTCACTTCCGGGTGTGGTGACCTCACTTCCGGGTGTGGTGACCTCACTTCCGGGTTTGGTGACCTCACTTCCGGGTGTGGTGACCTCACTTCCGGGTTTGCTGACCTCACTTCCGGGTTTGCTGACCTCACTTCCAGGTTTATTGACGTCACTTCCGGGTTTGCTGACCTCACTTCCGGGTTTAGTGACGTCACTTCCGGGTTTGGTTACCTCACTTCCGGGTGTGGTGACCTCACTTCCGGGTTTGCTGACCTCACTTATGGGTGTGGTGACCTCACTTCCGGGTTTGCTGACCTCACTTCCGGGTGTGGTGACCTCACTTCCGGGTTTGCTGGCATCACTTCCGGGTTTAGTGACGTCACTTCCGGGTTTGGTGACCTCACTTCCGGGTGTGGTGACCTCACTTCCGGGTTTTGTGACGTCACTTCCGTGTTTGGTGACCTCACTTCCGGGTTTGCTGACCTCACTTCCGGGTTTGCTGACCTCACTTCCGGGTTTGCTGAAGTCACTTCTGGGTCTGCTGAAGTCACTTCTGGGTTTGCTGACCTCACTTCCGGGTTTAGTGACGTCACTTCCGGGTTTGGTGACCTCACTTCCGGGTGTGGTGACCTCACTTCCGGGTTTGGTGACCTCACTTCCGGGTGTGGTGACCTCACTTCCGGGTTTAGTGACGTCACTTCCGGGTTTGGTGACCTCATTTCCGGGTTTGGTGACCTCACTTCCGGGTGTGGTGACCTCACTTCCGGGTTTGGTGACCTCACTTCCGGGTTTGCTGACCTCACTTCCGGGTTTGCTGAAGTCACTTCTGGGTCTGCTGAAGTCACTTCTGGGTTTGCTGACCTCACTTCCGGGTTTAGTGACGTCACTTCCGGGTTTGGTGACCTCACTTCCGGGTTTGCTGAAGTCACTTCTGGGTCTGCTGAAGTCACTTCTGGGTTTGCAGACCTGAGTTCCGAATTAGCAGACCTCACTGTCCTGGTCTGCTTACCTCACTTCCGGGTTTGGTGACCTCACTTCCGGGTTTGGTGACCTCACTTCCGGGTTTGCTGACCTCACTTCCGGGTGTGGTGACCTCACTTCCGGGTTTGCTGACCTCACTTCCGGGTTTGTTGACATCACTTCCGGGTTTAGTGACGTCACTTCCGGGTTTGGTGACCTCACTTCCGGGTGTGGTGACCTCACTTCCGGGTGTGGTGACGTCACTTCCGGGTTTGGTGACCTCACTTCCGGGTTTGGTGACCTCACTTCCGGGTGTGGTGACCTCACTTCCGGGTTTGCTGACCTCACTTCCGGGTTTGCTGAAGTCACTTTTGGGTCTTCTGAAGTCACTTCTGGGTTTGCAGACCTGAGTTCCGAATTAGCAGACCTCACTTTCCTGGTCTGCTTACCTCACTTCCGGGTATGCTGACCTCACTTCCGGGTTTGGTGACGTCACTTCCGGGTGTTGTGACCTCACTTCCGGGTTTAGTGACCTCACTTCCGGGTTTGGTGACCTCACTTCCGGGTTTGGTGACCTCACTTCCGGGTTTGGTGACCTCACTTCCGGGTGTGGTGACCTCACTTCCGGGTTTGCTGACCTCACTTCCGGGTTTGCTGACATCACTTCCGGGTTTAGTGACGTCACTTCCGGGTTTGGTGACCTCACTTCCGGGTGTGGTGACCTCACTTCCGCGTTTGCTGACCTCACTTCCGGGTGTGGTGACCTCACTTCCGGGTGTGGTGACCTCACTTCAGGGTTTGCTGACCTCACTTCCGGGTTTGCTGACCTCACTTCCGGGTTTGCTGAAGTCACTTCTGGGTTTGCAGACCTGAGTTCCGAATTAGCAGACCTCACTTTCCTGGTCTGCTTACCTCACTTCCGGGTTTGGTGACCTCACTTCCGGGTTTGGTGACCTCACTTCCGGGTTTGCTGACCTCACTTCCGGGTGTGGTGACCTCACTTCCGGGTTTGCTGACCTCACTTCCGGGTTTGCTGACATCACTTCCGGGTTTAGTGACGTCACTTCCGGGTTTGGTGACCTCACTTCCGGGTTTGGTTACCTCACTTCCGGGTGTGGTGACCTCACTTCCGGGCTTGGTGACCTCACTTCCGGGTGTGGTGACCTCACTTTTGGGTGTGGTGACCTAACTTCCGGGTTTGCTGACCTCACTTCCGGGTTTAGTGACGTCACTTCCGGGTTTGGTTACCTCACTTCCGGGTGTGGTGACCTCACTTCCGGGCTTGGTGACCTCACTTCCGGGTGTGGTGACCTCACTTTTGGGTGTGGTGACCTCACTTCCGGGTTTGCTGACCTCACTTCCGGGTTTAGTGACGTCACTTCCGGGTTTGGTTACCTCACTTCCGGGTGTGGTGACCTCACTCTTCGGTGTGGTGACCTCACTTCCGGGTTTGCTGACCTCACTTCCGGGTTTAGTGACGTCACTTCCGGGTTTGGTGACCTCACTTCCGGGTTTGCTGACCTCACTTCCGGGTTTGCTGGCATCACTTCCGGGTTTAGTGACGTCACTTCCGGGTTTGGTGACCTCACTTCCGGGTGTGGTGACCTCACTTCATGGTTTGCTGACCTCACTTCCGGGTGTGGTGACCTCACTTCCGGGTTTGCTGACCTCACTTCCGGGTTTGCTGAAGTCACTTTTGGGTCTTCTGAAGTCACTTCTGGGTTTGCAGACCTGAGTTCCGAATTAGCAGACCTCACTTTCCTGGTCTGCTTACCTCACTTCCGGGTATGCTGACCTCACTTCCGGGTTTGGTGACGTCACTTCCGGGTGTTGTGACCTCACTTCCGGGTTTAGTGACCTCACTTCCGGGTTTGGTGACCTCACTTCCGGGTTTGGTGACCTCACTTCCGGGTGTGGTGACCTCACTTCCGGGTTTAGTGACGTCACTTCCGGGTTTGCTGACCTCACTTCCGGGTTTGCTGACCTCACTTCCGGGTTTGCTGACCTCACTTCCAGGTTTAGTGACCTCACTTCCGGGTTTGGTGACCTCACTTCCGGGTGTGGTGACCTCACTTCCGGGTTTGCTGACCTCACTTCCGGGTGTGGTGACCTCACTTCCGGGTTTGCTGACCTCACTTCCGGGTTTGCTGACATCACTTCCGGGTTTAGTGACGTCACTTCCGGGTTTGGTGACCTCACTTCCGGGTGTGGTGACCTCACTTCCGGTTGTGGTGACCTCACTTCCGGGTGTGGTGACCTCACTTCCGGGTTTGCTGACCTCACTTCCGGGTTTGCTGAAGTCACTTCTGGGTCTGCTGAAGTCACTTCTGGGTTTGCAGACCTGAGTTCCGAATTAGCAGACCTCACTTTCCTGGTCTGCTTACCTCACTTCCGGGTGTGGTGACCTCACTTCCGGGTTTGGTGACCTCACTTCCGGGTGTGGTGACCTCACTTCCGGGTTTGCTGACCTCACTTCCGGGTTTGCTGACATCACTTCCGGGTTTAGTGACGTCACTTCCGGGTTTGGTGACCTCACTTCCGGGTGTGGTGACCTCACTTCCGCGTTTGCTGACCTCACTTCCGGGTGTGGTGACCTCACTTCCGGGTGTGGTGACCTCACTTCAGGGTTTGCTGACCTCACTTCCGGGTTTGCTGACCTCACTTCCGGGTTTGCTGAAGTCACTTCTGGGTTTGCAGACCTGAGTTCCGAATTAGCAGACCTCACTTTCCTGGTCTGCTTACCTCACTTCCGGGTTTGGTGACCTCACTTCCGGGTTTGGTGACCTCACTTCCGGGTTTGCTGACCTCACTTCCGGGTGTGGTGACCTCACTTCCGGGTTTGCTGACCTCACTTCCGGGTTTGCTGACATCACTTCCGGGTTTAGTGACGTCACTTCCGGGTTTGGTGACCTCACTTCCGGGTGTGGTGACCTCACTTCCGGGTGTGGTGACGTCACTTCCATGTGTGGTGACCTCACTTCCGGGTTTGGTGACCTCACTTCTGGGTGTGGTGACCTCACTTCCGGGTTTGCTGACCTAACTTCCGGGTTTGCTGACCTCACTTCCGGGTTTAGTGACGTCACTTCCGGGTTTGGTTACCTCACTTCCGGGTGTGGTGACCTCACTTCCGGGTGTGGTGACCTCACTTCCGGGTTTGCTGACCTCACTTCCGGGTGTGGTGACCTCACTTCCGGGTTTGCTGACCTCACTTCCGGGTTTGCTGAAGTCACTTCTGGGTCTGCTGAAGTCACTTCTGGGTTTGCAGACCTGAGTTCCGAATTAGCAGACCTCACTTTCCTGGTCTGCTTGCCTCACTTCCGGGTATGCTGACCTCACTTCCGGGTTTGGTGACGTCACTTCCGGGTGTGGTGACCTCACTTCCGGGTTTAGTGACGTCACTTCCGGGTTTGGTGACCTCACTTCCGGGTTTGGTGACCTCACTTCCGGGTGTGGTGACCTCACTTCCGGGTTTAGTGACGTCACTTCCGGGTTTGCTGACCTCACTTCCGGGTTTGCTGACCTCACTTCCGGGTTTGCTGAAGTCACTTCTGGGTCTGCTGAAGTCACTTCTGGGTTTGCTGACCTCACTTCCGGGTTTAGTGACGTCACTTCCGGGTTTGGTGACCTCACTTCCGGGTGTGGTGACCTCACTTCCGGGTGTGGTGACCTCACTTCCGGGTTTGGTGACCTCACTTCCGGGTGTGGTGACCTCACTTCCGGGTTTGCTGACCTCACTTCCGGGTTTGCTGACCTCACTTCCAGGTTTATTGACGTCACTTCCGGGTTTGCTGACCTCACTTCCGGGTTTAGTGACGTCACTTCCGGGTTTGGTTACCTCACTTCCGGGTGTGGTGACCTCACTTCCGGGTTTGCTGACCTCACTTCTGGGTGTGGTGACCTCACTTCCGGGTTTGCTGACCTCACTTCCGGGTGTGGTGACCTCACTTCCGGGTTTGCTGGCATCACTTCCGGGTTTAGTGACGTCACTTCCGGGTTTGGTGACCTCACTTCCGGGTGTGGTGACCTCACTTCCGGGTTTTGTGACGTCACTTCCGTGTTTGGTGACCTCACTTCCGGGTTTGCTGACCTCACTTCCGGGTTTGCTGACCTCACTTCCGGGTTTGCTGAAGTCACTTCTGGGTCTGCTGAAGTCACTTCTGGGTTTGCTGACCTCACTTCCGGGTTTAGTGACGTCACTTCCTGGTTTGGTGACCTCACTTCCGGGTGTGGTGACCTCACTTCCGGGTTTGGTGACCTCACTTCCGGGTGTGGTGACCTCACTTCCGGGTTTAGTGACGTCACTTCCGGGTTTGGTGACCTCATTTCCGGGTTTGGTGACCTCACTTCCGGGTGTGGTGACCTCACTTCCGGGTTTGGTGACCTCACTTCCGGGTTTGCTGACCTCACTTCCGGGTTTGCTGAAGTCACTTCTGGGTCTGCTGAAGTCACTTCTGGGTTTGCTGACCTCACTTCCGGGTTTAGTGACGTCACTTCCGGGTTTGGTGACCTCACTTCCGGGTTTTGAAGTCACTTCTGGGTCTGCTGACGTCACTTCTGGGTTTGCAGACCTGAGTTCCGAATTAGCAGACCTCACTTTCCTGGTCTGCTTACCTCACTTCCGGGTTTGGTGACCTCACTTCCGGGTTTGGTGACCTCACTTCCGGGTTTGCTGACCTCACTTCCGGGTGTGGTGACCTCACTTCCGAGTTTGCTGACCTCACTTCCGGGTTTGTTGACATCACTTCCGGGTTTAGTGACGTCACTTCCGGGTTTGGTGACCTCACTTCCGGGTGTGGTGACCTCACTTCCGTGTGTGGTGACGTCACTTCCGGGTTTGGTGACCTCACTTCCGGGTTTGGTGACCTCACTTCCGGGTGTGGTGACCTCACTTCCGGGTTTGCTGACCTCACTTCCGGGTTTGCTGACCTCACTTCCGGGTTTAGTGACGTCACTTCCGGGTTTGGTTACCTCACTTCCGGGTGTGGTGACCTCACTTCCGGGCTTGGTGACCTCACTTCCGGGTGTGGTGACCTCACTTTTGGGTGTGGTGACCTCACTTCCGGGTTTGCTGACCTCACTTCCGGGTTTAGTGACGTCACTTCCGGGTTTGGTGACCTCACTTCCGGGTGTGGTGACCTCACTCTTCGGTGTGGTGACCTCACTTCCGGGTTTGCTGACCTCACTTCCGGGTTTAGTGACGTCACTTCCGGGTTTGGTGACCTCACTTCCGGGTTTGCTGACCTCACTTCCGGGTTTGCTGGAATCACTTCCGGGTTTAGTGACGTCACTTCCGGGTTTGGTGACCTCACTTCCGGGTGTGGTGACCTCACTTCATGGTTTGCTGACCTCACTTCCGGGTGTGGTGACCTCACTTCCGGGTTTGCTGACCTCACTTCCGGGTTTGCTGAAGTCACTTTTGGGTCTTCTGAAGTCACTTCTGGGTTTGCAGACCTGAGTTCCGAATTAGCAGACCTCACTTTCCTGGTCTGCTTACCTCACTTCCGGGTATGCTGACCTCACTTCCGGGTTTGGTGACGTCACTTCCGGGTGTGGTGACCTCACTTCCGGGTTTAGTGACCTCACTTCCGGGTTTGGTGACCTCACTTCCGGGTTTGGTGACCTCACTTTCGGGTGTGGTGACCTCACTTCCGGGTTTAGTGACGTCACTTCCGGGTTTGCTGACCTCACTTCCGGGTTTGCTGACCTCACTTCCGGGTTTGCTGAAGTCACTTCTGGGTCTGCTGAAGTCACTTCTGGGTTTGCTGACCTCACTTCCGGGTTTAGTGACGTCACTTCCGGGTTTGGTGACCTCACTTCCGGGTGTGGTGACCTCACTTCCGGGTTTGCTGACCTCACTTCCGGGTGTGGTGACCTCACTTCATGGTTTGCTGACCTCACTTCCGGGTGTGGTGACCTCACTTCCGGGTTTGCTGACCTCACTTCCGGGTTTGCTGAAGTCACTTTTGGGTCTGCTGAAGTCACTTCTGGGTTTGCAGACCTGAGTTCCGAATTAGCAGACCTCACTTTCCTGGTCTGCTTACCTCACTTCCGGGTATGCTGACCTCACTTCCGGGTTTGGTGACGTCACTTCCGGGTGTGGTGACCTCACTTCCGGGTTTAGTGACCTCACTTCCGGGTTTGGTGACCTCACTTCCAGGTTTGGTGACCTCACTTCCGGGTGTGGTGACCTCACTTCCGGGTTTAGAGACGTCACTTCCGGGTTTGCTGACCTCACTTCCGGGTTTGCTGACCTCACTTCCGGGTTTCCTGAAGTCACTTCTGGGTCTGCTGAAGTCACTTCTGGGTTTGCTGACCTCACTTCCGGGTTTAGTGACGTCACTTCCGGGTTTGGTGACCTCACTTCCGGGTGTGGTGACCTCACTTCCGGGTTTGCTGACCTCACTTCCGGGTGTGGTGACCTCACTTCCGGGTTTGCTGACATCACTTCCGGGTGTGGTGACGTCACTTCCGGGTTTGGTGACCTCACTTCCGGGTTTGCTGACCTCACTTCTGGGTGTGGTGACCTCACTTCCGGGTTTGCTGACCTCACTTCCGGGTGTGGTGACCTCACTTCCGGGTTTGCTGGCATCACTTCCGGGTTTAGTGACGTCACTTCCGGGTTTGGTGACCTCACTTCCGGGTGTGGTGACCTCACTTCCGGGTTTGCTGACCTCACTTCCGGGTGTGGTGACCTCACTTTCGGGTGTGGTGACCTCACTTCCGGGTTTGCTGACCTCACTTCCGGGTTTGCTGAAGTCACTTCTGGGTCTGCTGAAGTCACTTCTGGGTTTGCAGACCTGAGTTCCGAATTAGCAGACCTCACTTTCCTGGTCTGCTTACCTCACTTCCGGGTATGCTGACCTCACTTCCGAGTTTAGTGACGTCACTTCCGGGTGTGGTGACCTCACTTCCGGGTTTAGTGACGTCACTTCCGTGTTTGGTGACCTCATTTCCGGGTTTGGTGACCTCACTTCCGGGTGTGGTGACCTCACTTCCGGGTTTTGTGACGTCACTTCCGGGTTTGGTGACCTCACTTCCGGGTTTGCTGACATCACTTCCGGGTTTAGTGACGTCACTTCCGGGTTTGGTGACCTCACTTCCGGGTGTGGTGACCTCACTTCCGGGTGTGGTGACGTCACTTCCGGGTTTGGTGACCTCACTTCCGGGTTTGGTGACCTCACTTCCGGGTTTGCTGACCTCACTTCCGGGTTTGCTGAAGTCACTTCTGGGTCTGCTGAAGTCACTTCTGGGTTTGCAGACCTGAGTTCCGAATTAGCAGACCTCACTTTCCTGGTCTGCTTACCTCACTTCCGGGTTTGGTGACCTCACTTCCGGGTTTGGTGACCTCACTTCCGGGTTTGCTGACCTCACTTCCGGGTGTGGTGACCTCACTTCCGGGTTTGCTGACCTCACTTCCGGGTTTGCTGACATCACTTCCGGGTTTAGTGACGTCACTTCCGGGTTTGGTGACCTCACTTCCGGGTGTGGTGACCTCACTTCCGGGTGTGGTGACGTCACTTCCGGGTTTGGTGACCTCACTTCCGGGTTTGGTGACCTCACTTCCGGGTGTGGTGACCTCACTTCCGGGTTTGCTGACCTAACTTCCGGGTTTGCTGACCTCACTTCCGGGTTTAGTGACGTCACTTCCGGGTTTGGTTACCTCACTTCCGGGTGTGATGACCTCACTTCCGGGCTTGGTGACCTCACTTCCGGGTGTGGTGACCTCACTTTTGGGTGTGGTGACCTCACTTCCGGGTTTGCTGACCTCACTTCCGGGTTTAGTGACGTCACTTCCGGGTTTGGTGACCTCACTTCCGGGTTTGCTGACCTCACTTCCGGGTTTGCTGGCATCACTTCCGGGTTTAGTGACGTCACTTCCGGGTTTGGTGACCTCACTTCCGGGTGTGGTGACCTCACTTCCGGGTTTGCTGACCTCACTTCCGGGTGTGGTGACCTCACTTCCGGGTTTGCTGACGTCACTTCCGGGTTTGCTGAAGTCACTTCTGGGTCTGCTGAAGTCACTTCTGGGTTTGCAGACCTGAGTTCCGAATTAGCAGACCTCACTTTCCTGGTCTGCTTACCTCACTTCCGGGTATGCTGACCTCACTTCCGGGTTTGGTGACGTCACTTCTGGGTGTGGTGACCTCACTTCCGGGTTTAGTGACGTCACTTCCGGGTTTGGTGACCTCACTTCCGGGTTTGGTGACCTCACTTCCGGGTGTGGTGACCTCACTTCCGGGTTTAGTGACGTCACTTATGGGTTTGCTGACCTCACTTCCGGGTTTGCTGACCTCACTTCCGGGTTTGCTGAAGTCACTTCTGGGTCTGCTGAAGTCACTTCTGGGTTTGCTGACCTCACTTCCGGGTTTTGTGACGTCAATTCCGGGTTTGGTGACCTCACTTCCGGGTGTGGTGACCTCACTTCCGGGTTTGCTGACCTCACTTCCGGGTGTGGTGACCTCACTTCCGGGTTTGCTGACCTCACTTCCGGGTTTGCTGACATCACTTCCGGGTTTAGTGACGTCACTTCCGGGTTTGGTGACCTCACTTCCGGGTGTGGTGACCTCACTTCCGGGTGTGGTGACCTCACTTCCGGGTTTGGTGACCTCACTTCCGGGTGTGGTGACCTCACTTCCGGGTTTGCTGACCTCACTTCCGGGTTTGCTGACCTCACTTCCGGGTTTAGTGACGTCACTTCCGGGTTTGCTGACCTCACTTCCGGGTTTAGTGACGTCACTTCTGGGTTTGATTACCTCACTTCCGGGTGTGGTGACCTCACTTCCGGGTTTGGTGACCTCCCTTCCGGGTTTGCTGACCTCACTTCCGGGTTTAGTGACGTCACTTCCGGGTTTGGTGACCTCACTTCCGGGTTTGCTGGCATCACTTCCGGGTTTGCTGGCATCACTTCCGGGTTTAGTGACGTCACTTCCGGGTTTGGTGACCTCACTTCCGGGTGTGGTGACCTCACTTCCGGGTTTGGTGACGTCACTTCCGGGTGTGGTGACCTCACTTCCGGGTTTAGTGACGTCACTTCCGGGTTTGGTGACCTCACTTCCGGGTTTGGTGACCTCACTTCCGGGTGTGGTGACCTCACTTCCGGGTTTAGTGACGTCACTTCCGGGTTTGCTGACCTCACTTCCGGGTTTGCTGACCTCACTTCCGGGTTTGCTGACCTCACTTCCGGGTTTGCTGAAGTCACTTCTGGGTCTGCTGAAGTCACTTCTGGGTTTAGTGACGTCACTTCCGGGTTTGGTGACCTCACTTCCGGGTTTGCTGACCTCACTTCCGGGTTTGCTGACCTCACTTCCGGGTGTGGTGACCTCACTTCCGGGTTTGCTGACCTCACTTCCGGGTTTGCTGACCTCACTTCCGGGTTTAGTGACGTCACTTCCGGGTTTGCTGACCTCACTTCCGGGTTTAGTGACGTCACTTCCGGGTTTGGTTACCTCACTTCCGGGTGTGGTGACCTCACTTCCGGGTTTGCTGACCTCACTTCCGGGTTTGCTGACCTCACTTCCGGGTGTGGTGACCTCACTTCCGGGTGTGGTGACCTCACTTCCGGGTTTGCTGACCTCACTTCCGGGTTTAGTGACGTCACTTCCGGGTTTGGTGACCTCACTTCCGGGTTTGCTGACCTCACTTCCGGGTTTGCTGGCATCACTTCCGGGTTTAGTGACGTCACTTCCGGGTTTGGTGACCTCACTTCCGGGTGTGGTGACCTCACTTCCGGGTTTGCTGACCTCACTTCCGGGTGTGGTGACCTCACTTCCGGGTGTGGTGACCTCACTTCCGGGTTTGCTGACCTCACTTCCGGGTTTGCTGAAGTCACTTCTGGGTCTGCTGAAGTCACTTCTGGGTTTGCAGACCTGAGTTCCGAATTAGCAGACCTCACTTTCCTGGTCTGCTTACCTCACTTCCGGGTATGCTGACCTCACTTCCGGGTTTAGTGACGTCACTTCCGGGTGTGGTGACCTCACTTCCGGGTTTAGTGACGTCACTTCCGGGTTTGCTGACCTCACTTCCGGGTTTGCTGACCTCACTTCCGGGTTTGCTGAAGTCACTTCTGGGTCTGCTGAAGTCACTTCTGGGTTTGCTGACCTCACTTCCGGGTTTTGTGACGTCAATTCCGGGTTTGGTGACCTCACTTCCGGGTGTGGTGACCTCACTTCCGGGTTTGCTGACCTCACTTCCGGGTGTGGTGACCTCACTTCCGGGTTTGCTGACCTCACTTCCGGGTTTGCTGACATCACTTCCGGGTTTAGTGACGTCACTTCCGGGTTTGGTGACCTCACTTCCGGGTGTGGTGACCTCACTTCCGGGTGTGGTGACCTCACTTCCGGGTGTGGTGACCTCACTTCCGGGTTTGCTGACCTCACTTCCGGGTTTGCTGACCTCACTTCCGGGTTTAGTGACGTCACTTCCGGGTTTGCTGACCTCACTTCCGGGTTTAGTGACGTCACTTCTGGGTTTGATTACCTCACTTCCGGGTGTGGTGACCTCACTTCCGGGTTTGGTGACCTCCCTTCCGGGTTTGCTGACCTCACTTCCGGGTTTAGTGACGTCACTTCCGGGTTTGGTGACCTCACTTCCAGGTTTGCTGGCATCACTTCCGGGTTTGCTGGCATCACTTCCGGGTTTAGTGACGTCACTTCCGGGTTTGGTGACCTCACTTCCGGGTGTGGTGACCTCACTTCCGGGTTTGGTGACGTCACTTCCGGGTGTGGTGACCTCACTTCCGGGTTTAGTGACGTCACTTCCGGGTTTGGTGACCTCACTTCCGGGTTTGGTGACCTCACTTCCGGGTTTGCTGACCTCACTTCCGGGTTTGCTGACCTCACTTCCGGGTTTGCTGACCTCACTTCCGGGTTTGCTGAAGTCACTTCTGGGTCTGCTGAAGTCACTTCTGGGTTTAGTGACGTCACTTCCGGGTTTGGTGACCTCACTTCCGGGTTTGCTGACCTCACTTCCGGGTGTGGTGACCTCACTTCCGGGTTTTCTGACCTCACTTCCGGGTTTGCTGACCTCACTTCCGGGTTTAGTGACGTCACTTCCGGGTTTGCTGACCTCACTTCCGGGTTTAGTGACGTCACTTCCGGGTTTGGTTACCTCACTTCCGGGTGTGGTGACCTCACTTCCGGGTTTGGTGACCTCACTTCCGGGTTTGCTGACCTCACTTCCGGGTTTAGTGACGTCACTTCCGGGTTTGGTGACCTCACTTCCGGGTTTGCTGACCTCACTTCCGGGTTTGCTGGCATCACTTCCGGGTTTAGTGACGTCACTTCCGGGTTTGGTGACCTCACTTCCGGGTGTGGTGACCTCACTTCCGGGTTTGCTGACCTCACTTCCGGGTGTGGTGACCTCACTTCCGGGTGTGGTGACCTCACTTCCGGGTTTGCTGACCTCACTTCCGGGTTTGCTGAAGTCACTTCTGGGTCTGCTGAAGTCACTTCTGGGTTTGCAGACCTGAGTTCCGAATTAGCAGACCTCACTTTCCTGGTCTGCTTACCTCACTTCCGGGTATGCTGACCTCACTTCCGGGTTTAGTGACGTCACTTCCGGGTGTGGTGACCTCACTTCCGGGTTTAGTGACGTCACTTCCGGGTTTGGTGACCTCACTTCCGGGTTTGCTGACCTCACTTCCGGGTTTGCTGACCTCACTTCCGGGTGTGGTGACCTCACTTCCGGGTTTGCTGACCTCACTTCCGGGTTTGCTGACCTCACTTCCGGGTTAAGTGACGTCACTTCCGGGTTTGCTGACCTCACTTCCGGGTTTAGTGACGTCACTTCCGGGTTTGGTTACCTCACTTCCGGGTGTGGTGACCTCACTTCCACGTTTGGTGACCTCACTTCCGGGTTTGCTGACCTCACTTCCGGGTTTAGTGACGTCACTTCCGGGTTTGGTGACCTCACTTCCGGGTTTGCTGACCTCACTTCCGGGTTTGCTGACCTCACTTCCGGGTGTGGTGACCTCACTTCCGGGTTTGCTGACCTCACTTCCGGGTTTGCTGACCTCACTTCCGGGTTTAGTGACGTCACTTCCGGGTTTGCTGACCTCACTTCCGGGTCTAGTGACATCACTTCCGGGTTTGGTTACCTCACTTCCGGGTGTGGTGACCTCACTTCCGGGTTTGGTGACGTCACTTCCGGGTTTGCTGACCTCACTTCCGGGTTTAGTGACGTCACTTCCGCGTTTGGTGACCTCACTTCCGGGTTTGCTGACCTCACTTCCGGGTTTGCTGGCATCACTTCCGGGTTTAGTGACGTCACTTCCGGGTTTGGTGACCTCACTTCCGGGTGTGGTGACCTCACTTCCGGGTTTGCTGACCTCACTTCCGGGTGTGGTGACCTCACTTCCGGGTGTGGTGACCTCACTTCCGGGTTTGCTGACCTCACTTCCGGGTTTGCTGAAGTCACTTCTGGGTCTGCTGAAGTCACTTCTGGGTTTGCTGACCTCACTTCCGGGTTTAGTGACGTCACTTCCGGGTTTGGTGACCTCACTTCCGGGTGTGGTGACCTCACTTCCGGGTTTGCTGACCTCACTTCCGGGTGTGGTGACCTCACTTCCGGGTTTGCTGACCTCACTTCCGGGTTTGCTGACATCACTTTCGGGTTTAGTGACGTCACTTCCGGGTTTGGTGACCTCACTTCCGGGTGTGGTGACCTCACTTCCGGGTTTGGTGACCTCACTTCCGGGTGTGGTGACCTCACTTCCG
Organism: Coturnix japonica; assembly: GCF_054131305.1. Classification (NCBI taxonomy): domain Eukaryota; kingdom Metazoa; phylum Chordata; class Aves; order Galliformes; family Phasianidae; genus Coturnix; species Coturnix japonica. Next base: position 18,911 of record NW_028189073.1, on the reverse strand, counting down.
GGTTTGCTGACCTCTCTTCCGGGTTTGCTGACCTCACTTCCAGGTTTAGTGACGTCACTTCCGGGTTTGCTGACCTCACTTCCGGGTTTAGTGACGTCACTTCTGGGTTTGGTTACCTCACTTCCAGGTGTGGTGACCTCACTTCCGGGTTTGGTGACCTCCCTTCCGGGTTTGCTGACCTCACTTCCGGGTTTAGTGACGTCACTTCCGGGTTTGGTGACCTCACTTCCGGGTTTGCTGACCTCACTTCCGGGTTTGCTGGCATCACTTCCGGGTATAGTGACGTCACTTCCGGGTTTGGTGACCTCACTTCCGGGTGTGGTGACCTCACTTCCGGGTTTGGTGACGTCACTTCCGGGTGTGGTGACCTCACTTCCGGGTTTAGTGACGTCACTTCCGGGTTTGGTGACCTCACTTCCGGGTGTGGTGACCTCACTTCCGGGTTTAGTGACGTCACTTCCGGGTTTGCTGACCTCACTTCCGGGTTTGCTGACCTCACTTCCGGGTGTGGTGACCTCACTTCCGGGTGTGGTGACCTCACTTCCGGGTTTGCTGACCTCACTTCCGGGTTTGCTGAAGTCACTTCTGGGTCTGCTGAAGTCACTTCTGGGTTTGCAGACCTGAGTTCCGAATTAGCAGACCTCACTTTCCTGGTCTGCTTACCTCACTTCCGGGTATGCTGACCTCACTTCCGGGTTTAGTGACGTCACTTCCGGGTGTGGTGACCTCACTTCCGGGTTTAGTGACGTCACTTCCGGGTTTGGTGACCTCACTTCCGGGTTTGCTGACCTCACTTCCGGGTGTGGTGACCTCACTTCCGGGTTTGCTGACCTCACTTCCGGGTTTGCTGGCATCACTTCCGGGTATAGTGACGTCACTTCCGGGTTTGCTGACCTCACTTCCGGGTTTGCTGACCTCACTTCCGGGTTTAGTGACGTCACTTCCGGGTATGCTGACCTCACTTCCGGGTTTAGTGACGTCACTTCCGGGTTTGGTTACCTCACTTCCGGGTGTGGTGACCTCACTTCCGGGTTTGGTGACCTCACTTCCGGGTTTGCTGACCTCACTTCCGGGTTTAGTGACGTCACTTCCGGGTTTGGTGACCTCACTTCCGGGTTTGCTGACCTCACTTCCGGGTTTGCTGGCATCACTTCCGGGTTTAGTGACGTCACTTCCGGGTTTGGTGACCTCACTTCCGGGTGTGGTGACCTCACTTCCGGGTTTGCTGACCTCACTTCCGGGTGTGGTGACCTCACTTCCGGGTGTGGTGACCTCACTTCCGGGTTTGCTGACCTCACTTCCGGGTTTGCTGAAGTCACTTCTGGGTCTGCTGAAGTCACTTCTGGGTTTGCAGACCTGAGTTCCGAATTAGCAGACCTCACTTTCCTGGTCTGCTTACCTCACTTCCGGGTATGGTGACCTCACTTCCGGGTTTAGTGACGTCACTTCCGGGTGTGGTGACCTCACTTCCGGGTTTGCTGACCTCACTTCCGGGTTTGCTGAAGTCACTTCTGGGTCTGCTGAAGTCACTTCTGGGTTTGCTGACCTCACTTCCGGGTTTAGTGACGTCACTTCCGGGTTTGGTGACCTCACTTCCGGGTGTGGTGACCTCACTTCCGGGTTTGCTGACCTCACTTCCGGGTGTGGTGACCTCACTTCCGGGTTTGCTGACCTCACTTCCGGGTTTGCTGACATCACTTTCGGGTTTAGTGACGTCACTTCCGGGTTTGGTGACCTCACTTCCGGGTGTGGTGACCTCACTTCCGGGTGTGGTGACCTCACTTCCGGGTTTGGTGACCTCACTTCCGGGTGTGGTGACCTCACTTCCGGGTTTGCTGACCTCACTTCCGGGTTTGCTGACCTCACTTCCGGGTTTAGTGACGTCACTTCCGGGTTTGCTGACCTCACTTCCGGGTTTGCTGACCTCACTTCCGGGTTTGCTGAAGTCACTTCTGGGTCTGCTGAAGTCACTTCTGGGTTTGCTGACCTCACTTCCGGGTTTAGTGACGTCACTTCCGGGTTTGGTGACCTCACTTCCGGGTGTGGTGACCTCACTTCCGGGTGTGGTGACCTCACTTCCGGGTTTGGTGACCTCACTTCCGGGTGTGGTGACCTCACTTCCGGGTTTGCTGACCTCACTTCCGGGTTTGCTGACCTCACTTCCAGGTTTATTGACGTCACTTCCGGGTTTGCTGACCTCACTTCCGGGTTTAGTGACGTCACTTCCGGGTTTGGTTACCTCACTTCCGGGTGTGGTGACCTCACTTCCGGGTTTGCTGACCTCACTTCTGGGTGTGGTGACCTCACTTCCGGGTTTGCTGACCTCACTTCCGGGTGTGGTGACCTCACTTCCGGGTTTGCTGGCATCACTTCCGGGTTTAGTGACGTCACTTCCGGGTTTGGTGACCTCACTTCCGGGTGTGGTGACCTCACTTCCGGGTTTTGTGACGTCACTTCCGTGTTTGGTGACCTCACTTCCGGGTTTGCTGACCTCACTTCCGGGTTTGCTGACCTCACTTCCGGGTTTGCTGAAGTCACTTCTGGGTCTGCTGAAGTCACTTCTGGGTTTGCTGACCTCACTTCCGGGTTTAGTGACGTCACTTCCTGGTTTGGTGACCTCACTTCCGGGTGTGGTGACCTCACTTCCGGGTTTGGTGACCTCACTTCCGGGTGTGGTGACCTCACTTCCGGGTTTAGTGACGTCACTTCCGGGTTTGGTGACCTCATTTCCGGGTTTGGTGACCTCACTTCCGGGTGTGGTGACCTCACTTCCGGGTTTGGTGACCTCACTTCCGGGTTTGCTGACCTCACTTCCGGGTTTGCTGAAGTCACTTCTGGGTCTGCTGAAGTCACTTCTGGGTTTGCTGACCTCACTTCCGGGTTTAGTGACGTCACTTCCGGGTTTGGTGACCTCACTTCCGGGTTTTGAAGTCACTTCTGGGTCTGCTGACGTCACTTCTGGGTTTGCAGACCTGAGTTCCGAATTAGCAGACCTCACTTTCCTGGTCTGCTTACCTCACTTCCGGGTTTGGTGACCTCACTTCCGGGTTTGGTGACCTCACTTCCGGGTTTGCTGACCTCACTTCCGGGTGTGGTGACCTCACTTCCGAGTTTGCTGACCTCACTTCCGGGTTTGTTGACATCACTTCCGGGTTTAGTGACGTCACTTCCGGGTTTGGTGACCTCACTTCCGGGTGTGGTGACCTCACTTCCGTGTGTGGTGACGTCACTTCCGGGTTTGGTGACCTCACTTCCGGGTTTGGTGACCTCACTTCCGGGTGTGGTGACCTCACTTCCGGGTTTGCTGACCTCACTTCCGGGTTTGCTGACCTCACTTCCGGGTTTAGTGACGTCACTTCCGGGTTTGGTTACCTCACTTCCGGGTGTGGTGACCTCACTTCCGGGCTTGGTGACCTCACTTCCGGGTGTGGTGACCTCACTTTTGGGTGTGGTGACCTCACTTCCGGGTTTGCTGACCTCACTTCCGGGTTTAGTGACGTCACTTCCGGGTTTGGTGACCTCACTTCCGGGTGTGGTGACCTCACTCTTCGGTGTGGTGACCTCACTTCCGGGTTTGCTGACCTCACTTCCGGGTTTAGTGACGTCACTTCCGGGTTTGGTGACCTCACTTCCGGGTTTGCTGACCTCACTTCCGGGTTTGCTGGAATCACTTCCGGGTTTAGTGACGTCACTTCCGGGTTTGGTGACCTCACTTCCGGGTGTGGTGACCTCACTTCATGGTTTGCTGACCTCACTTCCGGGTGTGGTGACCTCACTTCCGGGTTTGCTGACCTCACTTCCGGGTTTGCTGAAGTCACTTTTGGGTCTTCTGAAGTCACTTCTGGGTTTGCAGACCTGAGTTCCGAATTAGCAGACCTCACTTTCCTGGTCTGCTTACCTCACTTCCGGGTATGCTGACCTCACTTCCGGGTTTGGTGACGTCACTTCCGGGTGTGGTGACCTCACTTCCGGGTTTAGTGACCTCACTTCCGGGTTTGGTGACCTCACTTCCGGGTTTGGTGACCTCACTTTCGGGTGTGGTGACCTCACTTCCGGGTTTAGTGACGTCACTTCCGGGTTTGCTGACCTCACTTCCGGGTTTGCTGACCTCACTTCCGGGTTTGCTGAAGTCACTTCTGGGTCTGCTGAAGTCACTTCTGGGTTTGCTGACCTCACTTCCGGGTTTAGTGACGTCACTTCCGGGTTTGGTGACCTCACTTCCGGGTGTGGTGACCTCACTTCCGGGTTTGCTGACCTCACTTCCGGGTGTGGTGACCTCACTTCATGGTTTGCTGACCTCACTTCCGGGTGTGGTGACCTCACTTCCGGGTTTGCTGACCTCACTTCCGGGTTTGCTGAAGTCACTTTTGGGTCTGCTGAAGTCACTTCTGGGTTTGCAGACCTGAGTTCCGAATTAGCAGACCTCACTTTCCTGGTCTGCTTACCTCACTTCCGGGTATGCTGACCTCACTTCCGGGTTTGGTGACGTCACTTCCGGGTGTGGTGACCTCACTTCCGGGTTTAGTGACCTCACTTCCGGGTTTGGTGACCTCACTTCCAGGTTTGGTGACCTCACTTCCGGGTGTGGTGACCTCACTTCCGGGTTTAGAGACGTCACTTCCGGGTTTGCTGACCTCACTTCCGGGTTTGCTGACCTCACTTCCGGGTTTCCTGAAGTCACTTCTGGGTCTGCTGAAGTCACTTCTGGGTTTGCTGACCTCACTTCCGGGTTTAGTGACGTCACTTCCGGGTTTGGTGACCTCACTTCCGGGTGTGGTGACCTCACTTCCGGGTTTGCTGACCTCACTTCCGGGTGTGGTGACCTCACTTCCGGGTTTGCTGACATCACTTCCGGGTGTGGTGACGTCACTTCCGGGTTTGGTGACCTCACTTCCGGGTTTGCTGACCTCACTTCTGGGTGTGGTGACCTCACTTCCGGGTTTGCTGACCTCACTTCCGGGTGTGGTGACCTCACTTCCGGGTTTGCTGGCATCACTTCCGGGTTTAGTGACGTCACTTCCGGGTTTGGTGACCTCACTTCCGGGTGTGGTGACCTCACTTCCGGGTTTGCTGACCTCACTTCCGGGTGTGGTGACCTCACTTTCGGGTGTGGTGACCTCACTTCCGGGTTTGCTGACCTCACTTCCGGGTTTGCTGAAGTCACTTCTGGGTCTGCTGAAGTCACTTCTGGGTTTGCAGACCTGAGTTCCGAATTAGCAGACCTCACTTTCCTGGTCTGCTTACCTCACTTCCGGGTATGCTGACCTCACTTCCGAGTTTAGTGACGTCACTTCCGGGTGTGGTGACCTCACTTCCGGGTTTAGTGACGTCACTTCCGTGTTTGGTGACCTCATTTCCGGGTTTGGTGACCTCACTTCCGGGTGTGGTGACCTCACTTCCGGGTTTTGTGACGTCACTTCCGGGTTTGGTGACCTCACTTCCGGGTTTGCTGACATCACTTCCGGGTTTAGTGACGTCACTTCCGGGTTTGGTGACCTCACTTCCGGGTGTGGTGACCTCACTTCCGGGTGTGGTGACGTCACTTCCGGGTTTGGTGACCTCACTTCCGGGTTTGGTGACCTCACTTCCGGGTTTGCTGACCTCACTTCCGGGTTTGCTGAAGTCACTTCTGGGTCTGCTGAAGTCACTTCTGGGTTTGCAGACCTGAGTTCCGAATTAGCAGACCTCACTTTCCTGGTCTGCTTACCTCACTTCCGGGTTTGGTGACCTCACTTCCGGGTTTGGTGACCTCACTTCCGGGTTTGCTGACCTCACTTCCGGGTGTGGTGACCTCACTTCCGGGTTTGCTGACCTCACTTCCGGGTTTGCTGACATCACTTCCGGGTTTAGTGACGTCACTTCCGGGTTTGGTGACCTCACTTCCGGGTGTGGTGACCTCACTTCCGGGTGTGGTGACGTCACTTCCGGGTTTGGTGACCTCACTTCCGGGTTTGGTGACCTCACTTCCGGGTGTGGTGACCTCACTTCCGGGTTTGCTGACCTAACTTCCGGGTTTGCTGACCTCACTTCCGGGTTTAGTGACGTCACTTCCGGGTTTGGTTACCTCACTTCCGGGTGTGATGACCTCACTTCCGGGCTTGGTGACCTCACTTCCGGGTGTGGTGACCTCACTTTTGGGTGTGGTGACCTCACTTCCGGGTTTGCTGACCTCACTTCCGGGTTTAGTGACGTCACTTCCGGGTTTGGTGACCTCACTTCCGGGTTTGCTGACCTCACTTCCGGGTTTGCTGGCATCACTTCCGGGTTTAGTGACGTCACTTCCGGGTTTGGTGACCTCACTTCCGGGTGTGGTGACCTCACTTCCGGGTTTGCTGACCTCACTTCCGGGTGTGGTGACCTCACTTCCGGGTTTGCTGACGTCACTTCCGGGTTTGCTGAAGTCACTTCTGGGTCTGCTGAAGTCACTTCTGGGTTTGCAGACCTGAGTTCCGAATTAGCAGACCTCACTTTCCTGGTCTGCTTACCTCACTTCCGGGTATGCTGACCTCACTTCCGGGTTTGGTGACGTCACTTCTGGGTGTGGTGACCTCACTTCCGGGTTTAGTGACGTCACTTCCGGGTTTGGTGACCTCACTTCCGGGTTTGGTGACCTCACTTCCGGGTGTGGTGACCTCACTTCCGGGTTTAGTGACGTCACTTATGGGTTTGCTGACCTCACTTCCGGGTTTGCTGACCTCACTTCCGGGTTTGCTGAAGTCACTTCTGGGTCTGCTGAAGTCACTTCTGGGTTTGCTGACCTCACTTCCGGGTTTTGTGACGTCAATTCCGGGTTTGGTGACCTCACTTCCGGGTGTGGTGACCTCACTTCCGGGTTTGCTGACCTCACTTCCGGGTGTGGTGACCTCACTTCCGGGTTTGCTGACCTCACTTCCGGGTTTGCTGACATCACTTCCGGGTTTAGTGACGTCACTTCCGGGTTTGGTGACCTCACTTCCGGGTGTGGTGACCTCACTTCCGGGTGTGGTGACCTCACTTCCGGGTTTGGTGACCTCACTTCCGGGTGTGGTGACCTCACTTCCGGGTTTGCTGACCTCACTTCCGGGTTTGCTGACCTCACTTCCGGGTTTAGTGACGTCACTTCCGGGTTTGCTGACCTCACTTCCGGGTTTAGTGACGTCACTTCTGGGTTTGATTACCTCACTTCCGGGTGTGGTGACCTCACTTCCGGGTTTGGTGACCTCCCTTCCGGGTTTGCTGACCTCACTTCCGGGTTTAGTGACGTCACTTCCGGGTTTGGTGACCTCACTTCCGGGTTTGCTGGCATCACTTCCGGGTTTGCTGGCATCACTTCCGGGTTTAGTGACGTCACTTCCGGGTTTGGTGACCTCACTTCCGGGTGTGGTGACCTCACTTCCGGGTTTGGTGACGTCACTTCCGGGTGTGGTGACCTCACTTCCGGGTTTAGTGACGTCACTTCCGGGTTTGGTGACCTCACTTCCGGGTTTGGTGACCTCACTTCCGGGTGTGGTGACCTCACTTCCGGGTTTAGTGACGTCACTTCCGGGTTTGCTGACCTCACTTCCGGGTTTGCTGACCTCACTTCCGGGTTTGCTGACCTCACTTCCGGGTTTGCTGAAGTCACTTCTGGGTCTGCTGAAGTCACTTCTGGGTTTAGTGACGTCACTTCCGGGTTTGGTGACCTCACTTCCGGGTTTGCTGACCTCACTTCCGGGTTTGCTGACCTCACTTCCGGGTGTGGTGACCTCACTTCCGGGTTTGCTGACCTCACTTCCGGGTTTGCTGACCTCACTTCCGGGTTTAGTGACGTCACTTCCGGGTTTGCTGACCTCACTTCCGGGTTTAGTGACGTCACTTCCGGGTTTGGTTACCTCACTTCCGGGTGTGGTGACCTCACTTCCGGGTTTGGTGACCTCACTTCCGGGTTTGCTGACCTCACTTCCGGGTTTAGTGACGTCACTTCCGGGTTTGGTGACCTCACTTCCGGGTTTGCTGACCTCACTTCCGGGTTTGCTGGCATCACTTCCGGGTTTAGTGACGTCACTTCCGGGTTTGGTGACCTCACTTCCGGGTGTGGTGACCTCACTTCCGGGTTTGCTGACCTCACTTCCGGGTGTGGTGACCTCACTTCCGGGTGTGGTGACCTCACTTCCGGGTTTGCTGACCTCACTTCCGGGTTTGCTGAAGTCACTTCTGGGTCTGCTGAAGTCACTTCTGGGTTTGCAGACCTGAGTTCCGAATTAGCAGACCTCACTTTCCTGGTCTGCTTACCTCACTTCCGGGTATGCTGACCTCACTTCCGGGTTTAGTGACGTCACTTCCGGGTGTGGTGACCTCACTTCCGGGTTTAGTGACGTCACTTCCGGGTTTGCTGACCTCACTTCCGGGTTTGCTGACCTCACTTCCGGGTTTGCTGAAGTCACTTCTGGGTCTGCTGAAGTCACTTCTGGGTTTGCTGACCTCACTTCCGGGTTTTGTGACGTCAATTCCGGGTTTGGTGACCTCACTTCCGGGTGTGGTGACCTCACTTCCGGGTTTGCTGACCTCACTTCCGGGTGTGGTGACCTCACTTCCGGGTTTGCTGACCTCACTTCCGGGTTTGCTGACATCACTTCCGGGTTTAGTGACGTCACTTCCGGGTTTGGTGACCTCACTTCCGGGTGTGGTGACCTCACTTCCGGGTGTGGTGACCTCACTTCCGGGTGTGGTGACCTCACTTCCGGGTTTGCTGACCTCACTTCCGGGTTTGCTGACCTCACTTCCGGGTTTAGTGACGTCACTTCCGGGTTTGCTGACCTCACTTCCGGGTTTAGTGACGTCACTTCTGGGTTTGATTACCTCACTTCCGGGTGTGGTGACCTCACTTCCGGGTTTGGTGACCTCCCTTCCGGGTTTGCTGACCTCACTTCCGGGTTTAGTGACGTCACTTCCGGGTTTGGTGACCTCACTTCCAGGTTTGCTGGCATCACTTCCGGGTTTGCTGGCATCACTTCCGGGTTTAGTGACGTCACTTCCGGGTTTGGTGACCTCACTTCCGGGTGTGGTGACCTCACTTCCGGGTTTGGTGACGTCACTTCCGGGTGTGGTGACCTCACTTCCGGGTTTAGTGACGTCACTTCCGGGTTTGGTGACCTCACTTCCGGGTTTGGTGACCTCACTTCCGGGTTTGCTGACCTCACTTCCGGGTTTGCTGACCTCACTTCCGGGTTTGCTGAAGTCACTTCTGGGTCTGCTGAAGTCACTTCTGGGTTTAGTGACGTCACTTCCGGGTTTGGTGACCTCACTTCCGGGTTTGCTGACCTCACTTCCGGGTGTGGTGACCTCACTTCCGGGTTTTCTGACCTCACTTCCGGGTTTGCTGACCTCACTTCCGGGTTTAGTGACGTCACTTCCGGGTTTGCTGACCTCACTTCCGGGTTTAGTGACGTCACTTCCGGGTTTGGTTACCTCACTTCCGGGTGTGGTGACCTCACTTCCGGGTTTGGTGACCTCACTTCCGGGTTTGCTGACCTCACTTCCGGGTTTAGTGACGTCACTTCCGGGTTTGGTGACCTCACTTCCGGGTTTGCTGACCTCACTTCCGGGTTTGCTGGCATCACTTCCGGGTTTAGTGACGTCACTTCCGGGTTTGGTGACCTCACTTCCGGGTGTGGTGACCTCACTTCCGGGTTTGCTGACCTCACTTCCGGGTGTGGTGACCTCACTTCCGGGTGTGGTGACCTCACTTCCGGGTTTGCTGACCTCACTTCCGGGTTTGCTGAAGTCACTTCTGGGTCTGCTGAAGTCACTTCTGGGTTTGCAGACCTGAGTTCCGAATTAGCAGACCTCACTTTCCTGGTCTGCTTACCTCACTTCCGGGTATGCTGACCTCACTTCCGGGTTTAGTGACGTCACTTCCGGGTGTGGTGACCTCACTTCCGGGTTTAGTGACGTCACTTCCGGGTTTGGTGACCTCACTTCCGGGTTTGCTGACCTCACTTCCGGGTTTGCTGACCTCACTTCCGGGTGTGGTGACCTCACTTCCGGGTTTGCTGACCTCACTTCCGGGTTTGCTGACCTCACTTCCGGGTTAAGTGACGTCACTTCCGGGTTTGCTGACCTCACTTCCGGGTTTAGTGACGTCACTTCCGGGTTTGGTTACCTCACTTCCGGGTGTGGTGACCTCACTTCCACGTTTGGTGACCTCACTTCCGGGTTTGCTGACCTCACTTCCGGGTTTAGTGACGTCACTTCCGGGTTTGGTGACCTCACTTCCGGGTTTGCTGACCTCACTTCCGGGTTTGCTGACCTCACTTCCGGGTGTGGTGACCTCACTTCCGGGTTTGCTGACCTCACTTCCGGGTTTGCTGACCTCACTTCCGGGTTTAGTGACGTCACTTCCGGGTTTGCTGACCTCACTTCCGGGTTTAGTGACATCACTTCCGGGTTTGGTTACCTCACTTCCGGGTGTGGTGACCTCACTTCCGGGTTTGGTGACGTCACTTCCGGGTTTGCTGACCTCACTTCCGGGTTTAGTGACGTCACTTCCGCGTTTGGTGACCTCACTTCCGGGTTTGCTGACCTCACTTCCGGGTTTGCTGGCATCACTTCCGGGTTTAGTGACGTCACTTCCGGGTTTGGTGACCTCACTTCCGGGTGTGGTGACCTCACTTCCGGGTTTGCTGACCTCACTTCCGGGTGTGGTGACCTCACTTCCGGGTGTGGTGACCTCACTTCCGGGTTTGCTGACCTCACTTCCGGGTTTGCTGAAGTCACTTCTGGGTCTGCTGAAGTCACTTCTGGGTTTGCTGACCTCACTTCCGGGTTTAGTGACGTCACTTCCGGGTTTGGTGACCTCACTTCCGGGTGTGGTGACCTCACTTCCGGGTTTGCTGACCTCACTTCCGGGTGTGGTGACCTCACTTCCGGGTTTGCTGACCTCACTTCCGGGTTTGCTGACATCACTTTCGGGTTTAGTGACGTCACTTCCGGGTTTGGTGACCTCACTTCCGGGTGTGGTGACCTCACTTCCGGGTTTGGTGACCTCACTTCCGGGTGTGGTGACCTCACTTCCGGGTTTGCTGACCTCTCTTCCGGGTTTGCTGACCTCACTTCCAGGTTTAGTGACGTCACTTCCGGGTTTGCTGACCTCACTTCCGGGTTTAGTGACGTCACTTCTGGGTTTGGTTACCTCACTTCCAGGTGTGGTGACCTCACTTCCGGGTTTGGTGACCTCCCTTCCGGGTTTGCTGACCTCACTTCCGGGTTTAGTGACGTCACTTCCGGGTTTGGTGACCTCACTTCCGGGTTTGCTGACCTCACTTCCGGGTTTGCTGGCATCACTTCCGGGTATAGTGACGTCACTTCCGGGTTTGGTGACCTCACTTCCGGGTGTGGTGACCTCACTTCCGGGTTTGGTGACGTCACTTCCGGGTGTGGTGACCTCACTTCCGGGTTTAGTGACGTCACTTCCGGGTTTGGTGACCTCACTTCCGGGTGTGGTGACCTCACTTCCGGGTTTAGTGACGTCACTTCCGGGTTTGCTGACCTCACTTCCGGGTTTGCTGACCTCACTTCCGGGTGTGGTGACCTCACTTCCGGGTGTGGTGACCTCACTTCCGGGTTTGCTGACCTCACTTCCGGGTTTGCTGAAGTCACTTCTGGGTCTGCTGAAGTCACTTCTGGGTTTGCAGACCTGAGTTCCGAATTAGCAGACCTCACTTTCCTGGTCTGCTTACCTCACTTCCGGGTATGCTGACCTCACTTCCGGGTTTAGTGACGTCACTTCCGGGTGTGGTGACCTCACTTCCGGGTTTAGTGACGTCACTTCCGGGTTTGGTGACCTCACTTCCGGGTTTGCTGACCTCACTTCCGGGTGTGGTGACCTCACTTCCGGGTTTGCTGACCTCACTTCCGGGTTTGCTGGCATCACTTCCGGGTATAGTGACGTCACTTCCGGGTTTGCTGACCTCACTTCCGGGTTTGCTGACCTCACTTCCGGGTTTAGTGACGTCACTTCCGGGTATGCTGACCTCACTTCCGGGTTTAGTGACGTCACTTCCGGGTTTGGTTACCTCACTTCCGGGTGTGGTGACCTCACTTCCGGGTTTGGTGACCTCACTTCCGGGTTTGCTGACCTCACTTCCGGGTTTAGTGACGTCACTTCCGGGTTTGGTGACCTCACTTCCGGGTTTGCTGACCTCACTTCCGGGTTTGCTGGCATCACTTCCGGGTTTAGTGACGTCACTTCCGGGTTTGGTGACCTCACTTCCGGGTGTGGTGACCTCACTTCCGGGTTTGCTGACCTCACTTCCGGGTGTGGTGACCTCACTTCCGGGTGTGGTGACCTCACTTCCGGGTTTGCTGACCTCACTTCCGGGTTTGCTGAAGTCACTTCTGGGTCTGCTGAAGTCACTTCTGGGTTTGCAGACCTGAGTTCCGAATTAGCAGACCTCACTTTCCTGGTCTGCTTACCTCACTTCCGGGTATGGTGACCTCACTTCCGGGTTTAGTGACGTCACTTCCGGGTGTGGTGACCTCACTTCCGGGTTTGCTGACCTCACTTCCGGGTTTGCTGAAGTCACTTCTGGGTCTGCTGAAGTCACTTCTGGGTTTGCTGACCTCACTTCCGGGTTTAGTGACGTCACTTCCGGGTTTGGTGACCTCACTTCCGGGTGTGGTGACCTCACTTCCGGGTTTGCTGACCTCACTTCCGGGTGTGGTGACCTCACTTCCGGGTTTGCTGACCTCACTTCCGGGTTTGCTGACATCACTTTCGGGTTTAGTGACGTCACTTCCGGGTTTGGTGACCTCACTTCCGGGTGTGGTGACCTCACTTCCGGGTGTGGTGACCTCACTTCCGGGTTTGGTGACCTCACTTCCGGGTGTGGTGACCTCACTTCCGGGTTTGCTGACCTCACTTCCGGGTTTGCTGACCTCACTTCCGGGTTTAGTGACGTCACTTCCGGGTTTGCTGACCTCACTTCCGGGTTTAGTGACGTCATTTCTGGTTTTGGTTACCTCACTTCCGGGTTTGGTGACCTCACTTCCGGGTTTGGTGACCTCCCTTCCGGGTTTGCTGACCTCACTTCCGGGTTTAGTGATGTCACTTCCGGGTTTGGTGACCTCACTTCCGGGTTTGCTGACCTCACTTCCGGGTTTGCTGGCATCACTTCCGGGTATAGTGACGTCACTTCCGGGTTTGGTGACCTCACTTCCGGGTGTGGTGACCTCACTTCCGGGTTTGGTGACGTCACTTCCGGGTGTGGTGACCTCACTTCCGGGTTTAGTGACGTCACTTCCGGGTTTGGTGACGTCACTTCCGGGTTTGGTGACCTCACTTCCGGGTGTGGTGACCTCACTTCCGGGTTTAGTGACGTCACTTCCGGGTTTGCTGACCTCACTTCCGGGTTTGCTGACCTCACTTCCGGGTTTGCTGAAGTCACTTCTGGGTCTGCTGAAGTCACTTCTGGGTTTGCTGACCTCACTTCCGGGTTTAGTGACGTCACTTCCGGGTTTGGTGACCTCACTTCCGGGTGTGGTGACCTCACTTCCGGGTTTGCTGACCTCACTTCCGGGTGTGGTGACCTCACTTCCGGGTTTGCTGACCTCACTTCCGGGTGTGGTGACCTCACTTCCGGGTTTGCTGGCATCACTTCCGGGTTTAGTGACGTCACTTCCGGGTTTGGTGACCTCACTTCCGGGTGTGGTGACCTCACTTCCGGGTTTGCTGACCTCACTTCCGGGTGTGGTGACCTCACTTCCGGGTGTGGTGACCTCACTTCCGGGTTTGCTGACCTCACTTCCGGGTTTGCTGACCTCACTTCCGGGTGTGGTGACCTCACTTCCGGGTGTGGTGACCTCACTTCCGGGTTTGCTGACCTCACTTCCGGGTGTGGTGACCTCACTTCCGGGTTTAGTGACGTCACTTCCGGGTTTGGTGACCTCATTTCCGGGTTTGGTGACCTCACTTCCGGGTGTGGTGACCTCACTTCCGGGTTTTGTGACGTCACTTCCGGGTTTGGTGACCTCACTTCCGGGTTTGCTGACCTCACTTCCGGGTTTGCTGACCTCACTTCCGGGTTTGGTGACGTCACATCCGGGTTTGGTGACCTCACTTCCGGGTGTGGTGACCTCACTTCCTGGTTTAGTGACGTCACTTCCGGGTTTGGTGACCTCACTTCCGGGTGTGGTGACCTCACTTCCGGGTTTGCTGACCTCACTTCCGGGTTTGCTGACGTCACTTCCGGGTTTAGTGACGTCACTTCCGGGTTTGGTGACGTCACTTCCGGGTTTGGTGACCTCACTTCCGGGTGTGGTGACCTCACTTCCGGGTTTAGTGACGTCACTTCCGGGTTTGGTGACCTCACTTCCGGGTGTGGTGACCTCACTTCCGGGTTTGCTGACCTCACTTCCGGGTTTGCTGACCTCACTTCCGGGTTTAGTGATGTCACTTCCGGGTTTGGTGACCTCACTTCCGGGTGTGGTGACCTCACTTCCGGGTGTGGTGACGTCTCTTCCGCGTTTGCTGACCTCACTTCCGGGTTTAGTGACGTCACATCCTGGTTTGAGGACCTCACTTCCGGGTGTGGTGACCTCACTTCCGGGTTTGCTGACATCACTTCCGGGTTTGGTGACCTCACTTCCGGGTGTGGTGACCTCACTTCCGGGTTTAGTGACGTCACTTCCGGGTTTGCTGACCTTACTTCCGGGTGTGGTGACCTCACTTCCGGGTTTGCTGACCTCACTTCCGGGTGTGGTGACCTCACTTCCGGGTTTGCTGCCCTCACTTCCGGGTTTGCTGACATCACTTCCGGGTTTAGTGACGTCACTTCCGGGTTTGGTGACCTCACTTCCGGGTGTGGTGACCTCACTTCCGGGTGTGGTGACGTCACTTCCGGGTTTGGTGACGTCACTTCCGGGTTTGGTGACCTCACTTCCGGGTGTGGTGACCTCACTTCCGGGTTTGCTGACCTAACTTCCGGGTTTGCTGACCTCACTTCCGGGTTTAGTGACGTCACTTCCGGGTTTGGTTACCTCACTTCCGGGTGTGCTGACCTCACTTCCGGGCTTGGTGACCTCACTTCCGGGTGTGGTGACCTCACTTTTGGGTGTGGTGACCTCACTTCTGGGTTTGCTGACCTCACTTCCGGGTTTAGTGACGTCACTTCCGGGTTTGGTGACCTCACTTCCGGGTTTGCTGACCTCACTTCCGGGTTTGCTGGCATCACTTCCGGGTTTAGTGACGTCACTTCCGGGTTTGGTGACCTCACTTCCGGGTGTGGTGACCTCACTTCCGGGTTTGCTGACCTCACTTCCGGGTGTGGTGACCTCACTTCCGGGTTTGCTGACCTCACTTCCGGGTTTGCTGACATCACTTTCGGGTTTAGTGACGTCACTTCCGGGTTTGGTGACCTCACTTCCGGGTGTGGTGACCTCACTTCCGGGTGTGGTGACCTCACTTCCGGGTTTGGTGACCTCACTTCCGGGTGTGGTGACCTCACTTCCGGGTTTGCTGACCTCACTTCCGGGTTTGCTGACCTCACTTCCGGGTTTAGTGACGTCACTTCCGGGTTTGCTGACCTCACTTCCGGGTTTAGTGACGTCATTTCTGGTTTTGGTTACCTCACTTCCGGGTTTGGTGACCTCACTTCCGGGTTTGGTGACCTCCCTTCCGGGTTTGCTGACCTCACTTCCGGGTTTAGTGATGTCACTTCCGGGTTTGGTGACCTCACTTCCGGGTTTGCTGACCTCACTTCCGGGTTTGCTGGCATCACTTCCGGGTATAGTGACGTCACTTCCGGGTTTGGTGACCTCACTTCCGGGTGTGGTGACCTCACTTCCGGGTTTGGTGACGTCACTTCCGGGTGTGGTGACCTCACTTCCGGGTTTAGTGACGTCACTTCCGGGTTTGGTGACGTCACTTCCGGGTTTGGTGACCTCACTTCCGGGTGTGGTGACCTCACTTCCGGGTTTAGTGACGTCACTTCCGGGTTTGCTGACCTCACTTCCGGGTTTGCTGACCTCACTTCCGGGTTTGCTGAAGTCACTTCTGGGTCTGCTGAAGTCACTTCTGGGTTTGCTGACCTCACTTCCGGGTTTAGTGACGTCACTTCCGGGTTTGGTGACCTCACTTCCGGGTGTGGTGACCTCACTTCCGGGTTTGCTGACCTCACTTCCGGGTGTGGTGACCTCACTTCCGGGTTTGCTGACCTCACTTCCGGGTGTGGTGACCTCACTTCCGGGTTTGCTGGCATCACTTCCGGGTTTAGTGACGTCACTTCCGGGTTTGGTGACCTCACTTCCGGGTGTGGTGACCTCACTTCCGGGTTTGCTGACCTCACTTCCGGGTGTGGTGAC
Source organism: Coturnix japonica (assembly GCF_054131305.1). Taxonomy (NCBI): domain Eukaryota; kingdom Metazoa; phylum Chordata; class Aves; order Galliformes; family Phasianidae; genus Coturnix; species Coturnix japonica. The sequence goes on along the minus strand of NW_028189073.1, from coordinate 2,594 downwards.
CTCACTTCCGGGTGTGGTGACCTCACTTCCGGGTTTGCTGACCTCACTTCCGGGTTTGCTGACCTCACTTCCGGGTGTGGTGACCTCACTTCCGGGTGTGGTGACCTCACTTCCGGGTTTGCTGACCTCACTTCCGGGTGTGGTGACCTCACTTCCGGGTTTAGTGACGTCACTTCCGGGTTTGGTGACCTCATTTCCGGGTTTGGTGACCTCACTTCCGGGTGTGGTGACCTCACTTCCGGGTTTTGTGACGTCACTTCCGGGTTTGGTGACCTCACTTCCGGGTTTGCTGACCTCACTTCCGGGTTTGCTGACCTCACTTCCGGGTTTGGTGACGTCACATCCGGGTTTGGTGACCTCACTTCCGGGTGTGGTGACCTCACTTCCTGGTTTAGTGACGTCACTTCCGGGTTTGGTGACCTCACTTCCGGGTGTGGTGACCTCACTTCCGGGTTTGCTGACCTCACTTCCGGGTTTGCTGACGTCACTTCCGGGTTTAGTGACGTCACTTCCGGGTTTGGTGACGTCACTTCCGGGTTTGGTGACCTCACTTCCGGGTGTGGTGACCTCACTTCCGGGTTTAGTGACGTCACTTCCGGGTTTGGTGACCTCACTTCCGGGTGTGGTGACCTCACTTCCGGGTTTGCTGACCTCACTTCCGGGTTTGCTGACCTCACTTCCGGGTTTAGTGATGTCACTTCCGGGTTTGGTGACCTCACTTCCGGGTGTGGTGACCTCACTTCCGGGTGTGGTGACGTCTCTTCCGCGTTTGCTGACCTCACTTCCGGGTTTAGTGACGTCACATCCTGGTTTGAGGACCTCACTTCCGGGTGTGGTGACCTCACTTCCGGGTTTGCTGACATCACTTCCGGGTTTGGTGACCTCACTTCCGGGTGTGGTGACCTCACTTCCGGGTTTAGTGACGTCACTTCCGGGTTTGCTGACCTTACTTCCGGGTGTGGTGACCTCACTTCCGGGTTTGCTGACCTCACTTCCGGGTGTGGTGACCTCACTTCCGGGTTTGCTGCCCTCACTTCCGGGTTTGCTGACATCACTTCCGGGTTTAGTGACGTCACTTCCGGGTTTGGTGACCTCACTTCCGGGTGTGGTGACCTCACTTCCGGGTGTGGTGACGTCACTTCCGGGTTTGGTGACCTCACTTCCGGGTTTGGTGACCTCACTTCCGGGTGTGGTGACCTCACTTCCGGGTTTGCTGACCTAACTTCCGGGTTTGCTGACCTCACTTCCGGGTTTAGTGACGTCACTTCCGGGTTTGGTTACCTCACTTCCGGGTGTGCTGACCTCACTTCCGGGCTTGGTGACCTCACTTCCGGGTGTGGTGACCTCACTTTTGGGTGTGGTGACCTCACTTCTGGGTTTGCTGACCTCACTTCCGGGTTTAGTGACGTCACTTCCGGGTTTGGTGACCTCACTTCCGGGTTTGCTGACCTCACTTCCGGGTTTGCTGGCATCACTTCCGGGTTTAGTGACGTCACTTCCGGGTTTGGTGACCTCACTTCCGGGTGTGGTGACCTCACTTCCGGGTTTGCTGACCTCACTTCCGGGTGTGGTGACCTCACTTCCGGGTTTGCTGACGTCACTTCCGGGTTTGCTGAAGTCACTTCTGGGTCTGCTGAAGTCACTTCTGGGTTTGCAGACCTGAGTTCCGAATTAGCAGACCTCACTTTCCTGGTCTGCTTACCTCACTTCCGGGTATGCTGACCTCACTTCCGGGTTTGGTGACGTCACTTCCGGTTGTGGTGACCTCACTTCCGGGTTTAGTGACGTCACTTCCGGGTTTGGTGACCTCACTTCCGGGTTTGGTGACCTCACTTCCGGGTGTGGTGACGTCACTTCCGGGTTTGGTTACCTCACTTCCGGGTTTGCTGACCTCACTTCCGGGTTTGCTGACCTCACTTCCGGGTTTGCTGAAGTCACTTCTGGGTCTGCTGAAGTCACTTCTGGGTTTGCTGACCTCACTTCCGGGTTTTGTGACGTCAATTCCGGGTTTGGTGACCTCACTTCCGGGTGTGGTGACCTCACTTCCGGGTTTGCTGACCTCACTTCCGGGTTTAGTGACGTCACTTCTGGGTTTGATTACCTCACTTCCGGGTGTGGTGACCTCACTTCCGGGTTTGGTGACCTCCCTTCCGGGTTTGCTGACCTCACTTCCGGGTTTAGTGACGTCACTTCCGGGTATGCTGACCTCACTTCCGGGTTTAGTGACGTCACTTCCGGGTTTGGTTACCTCACTTCCGGGTGTGGTGACCTCACTTCCGGGTTTGGTGACCTCACTTCCGGGTTTGCTGACCTCACTTCCGGGTTTAGTGACGTCACTTCCGGGTTTGGTGACCTCACTTCCGGGTTTGCTGACCTCACTTCCGGGTTTGCTGGCATCACTTCCGGGTTTAGTGACGTCACTTCCGGGTTTGGTGACCTCACTTCCGGGTGTGGTGACCTCACTTCCGGGTTTGCTGACCTCACTTCCGGGTGTGGTGACCTCACTTCCGGGTGTGGTGACCTCACTTCCGGGTTTGCTGACCTCACTTCCGGGTTTGCTGAAGTCACTTCTGGGTCTGCTGAAGTCACTTCTG
>NW_028189072.1:0-70595 GCF_054131305.1 Coturnix japonica | reverse complement strand
GTAGTGATTGTCAGATGGGGGGGGTTTATGGGGGGGGGGATTAATGGGGGGGGCTTTATGGGGGGGTTTATGGGGGGGTTTATGGGGGGGTTATGGGGGGGGTCTATGGGGGGGGCTCCTCCCGGCCCCCGCTGCCATCTGCCTGTGCTGTTTTTAGCCCCACAGCAGGTGTGGGGTGAACGATCCGCACGTCGGCATCCCAGCAATGGGATCGGGATGGCAGCCAGCCCCTATGGGTCACCCCCCCATACACACTATGGGTGCTCACTGCCTATGGGGTCAGCACCCCCATCAATGGGGTCCACACTGGGTTTGGTGTCTCCATTGGGGTTGGGATCCTCATTGGGGCTGGGGACCCCTTTTGGGGTCAGGCATCTCCATTAGGTTGAGAACCCCCTTTGGGGATGGGACCCTCATTGGGGTCAGGTACCTCCATTGGGATGGGAACCCCCATTGGGGTTGGGAACTTCTATTGGGGTTGGGACCCTCATTGGGGCTGGGCACCTCTATAGGGTTGGGCACCTCTATTGGGGTTGGGACCCCCATTGGGGTTAGGCACCTCTATAGGGGTTGGGACCCTTACTGGGGTTGGGCACTTCTATTAGGGTCAGGCACCTCTATTGGGGTTAGGACCCTCATTAGGGTTAGGCACCTCTATAGGGTTGGGACCCCTCTATTGGGGTTGGGACCCCCATTGGGGTTAGGCACCTCTATTGGGGTTAGGACCCTTACTGGGGTTAGGCACCTCTATAGGGTTGGGCACCTCTATTGGGGTTAGGACCCTCATTGGGGTTGGGCACCTCTATAGGGTTTAGGCACCTCCTATTGGGGTTTGGGACCCCCATTGGTATTAGGCACCTCTATAGGGTTGTGCACCTCTATAGGGTTGTGCACCTCCTATAGGGGTTGGGACCCTGGCTCCATTCAGAACCTTCCACCTCCCCCCCCTCCCCCATGGAATCCCATTTTGGGATCGAAAATCCCACCATCTATTTTTATAGGGCGGCTTCCAGCCCCCCCAGCTGACGATGGGGCCGAGCTCAGCTCAGCTGTTCACCCTCCATCCCACAGCAGCTCCATTTCGGGACGGAACCCACACGGACCCCCACCCCATTGCCAAGGTAGGGGCTGAGTTTGGGGTGGGGGTCTTCATTGGAACCCATAGGGACCCCCATCCCATTGCCAAGGTAGGGGCTGAGTTTGGGGTGGGGGTCTTCATTGGAACCCATAGGGACCCCCATCCCATTGCCAAGGTAGGGGCTGAGTTTGGGGTGGGGGTCTTCATTGGAACCCATAGGGACACCCACCCCATTGCCAAGGGTGCTTGGGGTGGGGGTCTTCATTGGGACCTCCATCCCATTGCCAAGGTAGGGGCTGCACTTGGGGTGGGGGTCTTCACTGGGACCCATAGGGACCCCCATCCCATTGCCAGGATAGGGGCTGCACTTGGGGTGGGGTCTTCATTGGAACCCCCATCCCACTGGAACCCATAGGGACCTCCATCCCATTGCCAAGGTAGGGGCTGAGTTTGGGGTGAGGGTCTTCAATGGAACCCATAGGGATCCCCATCCCATTGCCAGGGCTGCTTGGGGTGGGGGTCTTCATTGGAACCCATAGTGACCCTATTAGGAGCCCTATTGGTCTCACCCACCCAACCTGGCGGCCATCGACCCCACTGACCTTCACTCTGCTCCATCCACACCACTAATGGGGGGGGGGGCTCAGACCAAAACGAGCACAGAAACCTTCCCTTTAAATGGGGGGGGGGGTCTATGGCCCCCTCCTATAGGGATACCCTATAGGATAAGGAAGGGAGGAAGACCCCCCCAGCTGGAGCTCCCTCCTCTTCCTCACCCCACACCCCCGTGTCCCCCCCCCCCCCCCAGCTAAATTTAGGCAGATCTATTTTGACAGCGGGGGGGGGGGAGGACGGAGCAAAGGTGGCAGTAATAGGAACGGGGGGGGTCAGAGACCCATAGTCCCTATGGGGTTTGGTTACCGGCCCCATAGAGCGGATCCAGTTTGGGGTTGAGGAGGTGACGAGGACAAAGGGGAGCTGGGGGGCAGAGGGGGCTGTGGGGTGAGTGGGGCTGATATATGGGGCTGGGATGGGGGGGGGGAGATATGGGGGGCAGGGATGGGGGTTGGTATGGGGGGGAGGGTGATATGGGGGGTAATGGGGGGGGGGTGGCACCTGCAGGGGTCCCCTGATGGAGGGATGGGCAATGGGGGCAGTAATAGGGTCCTGCAGGGCTGGGAGGACACTCAGATCCCATATAACCCCAGGTAGGACATTCAGATTCCATATAGACCCACTCAGATCCCATATAACCCCAGGAAGGAGACTCAGATCCCATATAACCCCAGGAAGAATACTCAGATCCTATATAACAAAGGAAGGACACTCGGATCCCATATAACCCCAGGTAGGACACTCAGATCCCATATAACCCCACTCAGATCCCATATAACCCCAGGTAGGACACTCAGATCCCATATAACCCCAGGTAGGACACTCAGATCCCATATAACCCCACTCAGATCCCATATAACCCCAGGAAGAATACTCAGATCCCATATAACCCCAGGAAGGACACTCAGATCCCATATAACCCCTATGAGGACACTCCAACCCCATACAACCCATATAGGGACTCTTAGCAGCCCCCACATGCAGGACCCCATAGGATCCCACCCTCCTCTTCCTCCCTCCAGGTCAGCAGCTGGATGAAGTCAGGCCGGGCCGGTGCTTGAACCCTTTGCTCTGTATGGATGGGGATGGGGGGAGGCAGCTGCAATAGGATCCCGCAGCTGCAGCGACGCATCTTCCTCCTCCTCCTCCTCGTGCTGCTGTGCTGCAGCCATGGTAAGGAGCCGTGCAGGGGATGCAGCGTGACAGGGGACCCTGCAGCCACAGGGAGGGGGTGGGAGATGAATCCCCCCCTCTCCCTCTCATCCCACCCCGCTGCCCATCCCATCCCATCCCACCTCCTACCTCATCTCATCCTATAACCCCTCCTTCCCATCCCTTCCCATCCTATACTATCCCATCCCAATCCCATAACCTCTCCTTCCCATCCCATCCCATCCCATCCCATCCCATCCCATCCCATCCCATCCCATAACCCCCCATCCCATCCCACCCCCATCCCATCTCCTATATCCCATCCTACCCCATAACCCCCCTATCCCATCCCATAACCCTCGATTCCCATCCATCCCATCCTCATCCCACCTCCTATATCCCATCCTACCCCATAACTCCTCCCATCCCATCCCAAACCCCTCCTTCCCATCCCACCCCATAACCCCCTCCATCCCACCTCACCCCATAACCCCCCATCCCATCCCATCCCATCCCATCCCATCCCATCCCATCCCATCCCATCCCATCCCATTCTATCCCATCCCATTCTATCCCATCCCATAACCCCTCCTTCCCATCCCATCCCATTCTGTCTCATCCCATAACCCCCTCCATCCCACCCCATCCTCATCCCATTTCCTATATCCCATCCTACCCCATATCCCATCCCATTCCGTCTCATCCCAAACCCCTTCTTCCCACCCCATAACCCCCATAACCCCCATAACCCCCATATCCCCCCGTACCCCCCAGTCTCTCCGCAGTGCAAGATCCTCCGCTGTAACTCGGATTTCGTGGCGTCCACTCTTTCTCTCCGCGGTTCTCTCGGATCCGCCGCGTATTGCAGCGCCCTTCGTTCCTATTCCCATTGCACCCGTCGAACGGCTCGAACCTGTCGGGGTGACCTGGCGTTTCATTCCGCCGTTCACGGTATCGAAGACCTGATGATCCAACACAATTGTTCTAAAGACGGACCCACGTCCCCACCTCGGTTCCGAGCTCCGGTTCCGGATCCTCAAAGTTTTGGACTATCAGAACTTTGTGATTATGAGAAGATGTTTCGATCCAAACATGGCCGACCCCCCCGGTACCGACATTGTTCTGCTTTTGGGGACCCCCATGTGCGGACGTTCCATCACGACTTTCAGACGTGTCGGGTGGAGGGAGCGTGGCCGCTGCTGGACAATGAGTTTCTGTTTGTGCAGGCGACAAGTGCCCCCATAACAAGGGGGTCCAACGCCACCGTCACCAGCAAGGTGGGAAATGGGGGGGGGATGGGGACCCCATAGGGGACAGGAGCCCCATTGGGGACAGGGGACACAGGGGGGATGGGGACCCCATTGGGGACAGGGGACACAGGGGGGACAGGGACCCCAATGGGGACAGGGGACACAGTGGGGACAGGGACCCCAATGGGGACAGGGGACACAGGGGGGATGGGGACCCCATTGATGACAGGGACCCCATAGGGGACAGGGGATACAGTGGGGACAGGGACCCCATTGATGACAAGGACCCTCATAAGTGCCAGGGAGCCCAATGGGGACAGGGATCCCATAGGTGCCAGGGAACCCATAGGTGACAGGGAACACAGTGGGGACAAGGACCCCAATGGGGACAGGGGCCCATAGTGTGTCAGGGGTCCCCGGAAGGGTCAAGGAACCCATAATGTACTGGAGGGGACAGGGACCCCATTGGGGACACAGACCACAGTGATGACATGGAACCCATAGGGGACAGGGACCCCATTGGTGATAGGGACCCCACTAGGGACAGGGGCCCATAGTGTGCCAGGGACCCCATAATGTATTGGGAGGCACCAGGAGGGGCCAGGGACCCCATTGGTGACAGGGACCCATAGTGTGCCAGGGGTCCCCCATAGGGGCCAGGGACCCCATTGGTGACAGGGAACACAGTGAAGACAGGGACCCCATAGGGGACAGAACCCCATAGGGGACAGGGACCCCATTGGGGACAGGGACCCACGGTGTGCCAGGGGTCCCCGGGGGTCCAGGGATCCCATAATGGCACCAGGAGGGGCCAGGGACCCCATTAGTGCCAGGGGTACATGGTGTTCCAGGGGTCCCTCAGAGGGGCCAGCGAACCCATAATGTACTGGGGACACCAGGGGGGGACAGGGACCCCCCATTGGGGACAGGGACCCATAGTGTGCCAGGGGGCCCCCAGAGGGGGCAGGGAACCCATAATGTATTGGGGGGCAACTGGAAGGGCCAGGGACCCTATAGGTGCCAGGGACCCTATAGGTGCCAGGGACCCCATAGGGGTCAGGGACCCCATCATGTATTGGGAGGCACCAGAAGGGGCCAGGGAACCCATTAGTGCCAGGGGTCCCCCATAGGGGACAAGGACCCTATAGGGGCAGGGAGATACAGGGACCCTATAGGGGCAGGGAGATACGGGGGGATGGGGAGATCCAGGGGGGCTTCAAGGGGGGGCTCGTGTGTTCTAATATCTTCCCACCCAACCCAGCTCACCATCATCTTCAAGCACATGCCGGAGTGTACGGAGCAGAAGGTTTATCGAGCCGAACTGGACAACGTCCCATCGGCCTTCGAAGACGGGTCGGTATCGGGATCAGAACGACCCAATGGGGGCGGCCTCGAAATCCACGAACGAATCCCGGGTCGCCAGGTTCTGATCCGAGCTCCGTATATCGGAACCACCATCATGATCCGCCAGGCGGCTCGACAGCTCTCGTTCTCCATCCGAGCGGCCGAAGAAGTGACGCGGAGCTTTAATACGGAGCAAGACCTTCAGCTTTGTGTTACGGGGTGTCCACGGAACCAACGTATCTCGCGTAATATCCGGAGCCCGGAGGCGGTTGAGCTGTGCAGAGCGATGCTGCCCGTGGAGGATGGTTATTTCCACTCGTGTGTTTTCGATGTGGTCAATTCCGGAGATGCCAATTTCACGCTGGCGGCTCGTGGGGCGTTGGAAGATGCCAAGGATTTGATGGTGGACGAGGAGATGGTGCACGTCTTTCAGGATGGGGGGGGGACGAGGATGGAGCCGTCCTGCTTCATCATCATCATCGTCATCATCCTCGGTGCTGTCGGGTCGCAGTTGTGAGATCCCATGTTGGATCTGATGAGACTTTGGTTGGCATTGAGGACCCTCATTGACACTGGTGGGCACTGGTGGCATTGGGGACCCTTCAGTCGGCATTAGGGACCCTTTGGTTGGCACTTGAGACCCTTCAGTTGGCATTTGAGACCTCTATATGACCCCTCATTGGCACTGGTGGACACTGGTGGCATTGGGGACCCTTTGGTTGGCACTTGAGACCCTTCAGTTGGCATTTGGGGCCTCTCTATGACCCTCATTGGCACTGGTGGGCACTGGTGGCATTGGAGACACTTCAGTCGGCATTGATGACCCTTTGGTTGGCACTTGGGACCCTCATTGGCACTGGTGGGCACTGGTGGCATTGGAGACCCTTTGGTTGGCATTTGGGACCTCTCTATGACTCTCATTGGCACTGTTGGCATTGGGGACCCTTCAAGCTCGAGCGATGCTGCCCGTGGAGGATGGTTATTTCCACTCGTGTGTTTTCGACGTGGTCAATTCCGGAGATGCCAATTTCACGCTGGCGGCTCGTGGGGCGTTGGAAGATGCCAAGGATTTGATGGTGGACGAGGAGATGGTGCACGTCTTTCAGGATGGGGGATGAGGATGGAGCTGTCCTGCTTCGTCATCAGCTTCATCATCATCCTCGGTGCTGTCGGGTCGCAGTTGTGAGATCCCATGTTGGATCTGATGAGCCTTTGGGTGGCATTGAGGATCCTCATTGACATTTATGACCATTGTTGGCATTGGGGACCCTTCAGTTGGCATTGGGGACCCTTTGGTTGGCACCTGGACCCACATTGGAACTGGTGGCATTGGGACCCTTCAGTTGGCATTGAGGACCCTTTGGTTGGCACTTGAGACCCTTCAGTTGGCATTTGGGACCTCTATATGACCCTCATTGGAACTGGTGGGCACTGTTGGCATTGGAGACCCTTCAGTTGGCATTGAGGACCCTTTGGTTGGCACTTGGGACCCTCATTGGCACTGGTGGGCACTGGTGGCATTGGAGGACCCTTTGGTTGGCATTTGGGACCTCTCTATGACTCTCATTGGCACTGTTGGCACTGGGGACCCTTCAAGCTCGAGCGATGCTGCCCGTGGAGGATGGTTATTTCCACTCGTGTGTTTTCGACGTGGTCAATTCCGGAGATGCCAATTTCACGCTGGCGGCTCGTGGGGCGTTGGAAGATGCCAAGGATTTGATGGTGGACGAGGAGATGGTGCACGTCTTTCAGGATGGGGGGGGGACGAGGATGGAGCCGTCCTGCTTCATCATCATCATCATCATCATCCTCGGTGCTGTTGGGTCGCAGTTGTGAGATCCCATGTTGGATCTGATGAGACTTTGGTTGGCATTGAGGACCCTCATTGACACTGGTGGGCACTGTTGGCATTGGGGACCCTTCAGTTGGCATTGGGGACCCTTTGGTTGGCACCTGGGACCCTCATTGGCACTGGTGGGCACTGGTGGCATTGGGACCCTTCAGTTGGCATTGGGGACCCTTTGGTTGGCACTTGAGACCCTTCAGTTGGCATTTGGGACTTCTATATGACCCTCATTGGAACTCGTTGGCACTGTTGGCATTGGAGACCCTTCAGTCGGCATTGAGGACCCTTTGGTTGGCACTTGGGACCCTCATTGGCACTGGTGGGCACTGGTGGCATTGGAGACCCTTTGGTTGGCATTTGGGACCTCTCTCTGACTCTCATTGGCACTGGTGGCATTGGGGACCCTTCAGTTGGCATTGGGGACCCCTGGGTTGGCACTTGGGACCCTTTGGTTGGCATTTGGGACCTCTATACGACCCTCATTGGAACTGGTGGGCACTGGTGGCATTGGGGACCCTTGGGTTGGCACTTGAGACCCTTCAGTTGGCATTTGGGACCCTCATTAGAAATGGTGGGCACTTGTGGCATTGGAGACCCTTTGGTTGGCACCTGGGACCTCATTGTGACCCTCATTGGCACTGGTGGGCACTGGTGGCATTGGGGACCCTTCAGTTGCCATTGGGGACCCTTTGGTTGGCACTTGAGACCCTTCAGTTGGCATTTGGGACCCTCATTGGCAATGGTGGGCACTGGTGGCACTGGGGACCCTTTGGTTGGCATTGATGACCCTTCAGTTGGCATTTGGGACCTCTCTATGACTCTCATTAACACTGGTGGGCACTGTTGGCATTGGGGACCCTTCAGTCGGCATTGGGGACCCTTTGGTTGGCACTTGGGACCCTTCAGTTGGCATTTGGGATCTCATTGTGCCCCTCATTGGCACTGGTAACTGTTGTTGGCATTGGTGACCTCAACACACTGGGAGCTCTCTGTCACCCTATGGGGTTTCCAACACCTCCTGGGGTCCCCTGAATCGTTTATGGGATCCCTGACACCCCCTATAGGATTCATGGTGTCTCCCAGGGCCACACTACTTATGGGGTCTCGGTACCCTACAGGGTTCCCATGACCCCATTAACATCTCTGCTATGTTATGGGGGTCCCATGCACACCAATAGGGCCCCCACTATCTCATGGGGGTCTTCATCACCCTATGGGGTTTCTAGCATTTCCTGGGGTCCCTGATACATTTATGGGGTCCCTGGCACCTTATGGGGTCTCTGGCACCTCCTGGTGACCCTTGGCTCATTATGGGGGTCTCCGGGATTCCTGGCATCCCATAAAAGTCCTTGACTACGATGGGGGTCTCTGCCACATTATGGGGATCCCTGGCACCCCAATAGGGCCCCAACCACGTGATGGGGTTTTTGGCACCTTTTGGGGCCTCCAGCCACATTACGGGGTCCACAACACCCTATAGGGACCTTTGGGGCCTCCAGCCACATTATGGGGTCCATGACACCCTATAGGGTCCTTTGGGGCCTCCAGCCCCATTACGGGGATGACATTAAAGGCTTCTATTTTGTAAGTCCTCATTTCCTGACCCATCACAGCCGGGGTGGGGGTGGAGCTCATTGTGTTCCGTTCTGTTCCGTGTCCCCCCCCCGTCCCCCCCCCACTTATTTTTCCATCCCCCCCCGGCCACAGGACGCACCCGCCCCATAGGAAATGCCTTGAAATGCCTTTTCCGGCCCCGTTCCTCCACTCAGCTCCCCCCTCCCCCCAACACCCCCCCCCCAAAAAGCCACTGGGAGGAACCATATAGAACCATATAGAACCGTATAGAACCATATAGAGCCATATAGAACCATATAAGGCCAACAGAGCGGACGGGACGGGGGGTTCAAACGACCCCCCCCACATTAAGGGCTGTAGCTCATAGCCCACAGTGGGGGGGGACAACTCCGACCACCGCCCCCCCTCCCGACCCCCAACCACAATCACCCCCCCTCCCTACCCCTAATATCTCCCCCCCCCTCCAGACCCCCAATTACAACCCCCCCCCGACCCCCAACCACAACAGCCCCTGTCTCCACCCCACATCCAGCCCCCCAACTACAACCCCCCCACCTCCAGCCCCCCAACCACCCCCCCACCTCCCGACCCCAATCACGACCCCCCCCCGACCCCCAACCACAACCCCTCCCTCCCGACCCCCAACCCCCCCTCTGCCCCCCTCCAGCCCCCCAACCACAACCCCCCCTTTCCCCCCCCCACCTCCAGCCCCCCCCAAACCAACCTCCCCCCCCCTACAAAACCAACCCCCCCCCCTTAAACCAACCCCCCCCCCCGCCCAGCGCTGCCGGCGTGGGAACATGGGGCCGGATGGAGGGCACTGGAGTAAAGGGCGACGGGGGGGGAGGGGGAATGGGGCGGGGGGGGGGATGGGGCGGGGATGGGGCGGGGATGGGGGGGGGATATGGAGGGGGGGGCTATGGGGCGGGGATCGGGAACGAGCTGAGCTCGGCTCTGACTCTTTGGGGTCCGACGTGCGGCTCGTTGGGGTCCATCCTATACTTTATTGGGGTCCATCCTATACCTCATTGGGGTCCATCCTATACCTCATTGGGGTCCAACCTGTGGCTCTTTTGGGGTCCAACCTACACTTCAATGGGGTCCAATTGCAGCTCATTGGGACCTTACAGCTCAATGGGGTCCAACATGCAGCTCTTTGGGGTCAACCCTACACCTTATTGGGGTCCAACCCACAGCTCTTTGGGGTCCAGCCTGCGGTTCTTTGGGGTCCAACTGCAGCTTATTGGGGTCCACCTTACAGCTCTTTAGGGTCCAATCTGTGGCTCTTTTGGGGTCCACCCTACACCTTATTGGGGACCAACTGCAGCTTATTGGGATCCAACCTACACCTTCTTGGGGTACACCTCAATGGGGTCAAGCCTGCGGTTCTTTGGGGTCCAACCTGAACCTTATTGGGGTCCAATTGCAGCTCATTGGGGTCCGCCCTACACTTCAATGGGGTCCACCCTACACCTTATTGGGGTCCAGCCTACACCACATTGGGGTCCACCCTGTACCTCAATGGGGTCCAACATGCAGCTCTTTGGGGTCAACCCTACACCTTATTGGGGTCCAACCTGTATCTCAATGGGGTCCACCCTATACTTCATTGGGGTCCCCCCTGCAGCTTATTGGGGTCCAACCTGTACCTCATTGGGACCTTACAGCTCTTTGGGGTCCAACCTGCAGTTTATTGGGGTCCATCCTATACCTCACTGGGGTCCAACCCACACTTTAATGGGGTCCAACCTACAGTTAATTGGGGTCCACCCTACACCTTATTGGGGTCCAACCTGCACCTCACTGGGATCCTACAGCTCATTGGGGTCCAACCCACAGCTCTTTGGGGTCCAACCTGCAGTTTATTGGGGTCCACCCTATACCTCATTGGGGTCCACCCTACACCTTATTGGGGTCCAACCTGCACCTCATTGGGACCCTACAGCTCAATGGGGTCCACCCTACACCTTATTGGGGTCCACCCTACACCTTATTAGGGTCCAACCTGCAGCTTAATGGGGTCCATCCTATACCTCACTGGGGTCCAACCTGCACATCATTGGGGTCCAACCTGCAGGTAACCGGGGGGTCCCACCCCATAACAACTCAATGGGGTCCCACCCCATAACAACTCAATGGGGTCCCACCCCATAACTTGGTATTGTCCCACCCCATAAGTCATTGACGTCCCATTGACACACGTGATATAGGGCAGGGCAGCACAGCGTGTGCCAGCAATGGGACAAACAAATAGGGACACGTGAGGGGCAAAGGACAAGGGCAAAATAACCCGGAATATATGGGAATATATGGGGGTTATATAGGGGATGTATAGGGACTATATGGGGACTGTATAGGGGATGTATAGGGACTATATGGGGACTGTATAGGGGATACATAGGGACTATATGGGGACTGTATAGGGGATGTATAGGGACTATATGGGGACTATATAGGGGATATATAGGGACTATATGGGGACTGTATAGGGGATGTATAGGGACTATATGGGAACTATATGGGGGGGGGGGTCCTCCTCTTCCTATGGGGACTATATAGGGACTATATGGGGACTATATAGGGGATGTACAGGGACCATATGGGGATTATATGGGGGATATATAGGGACTATATGGGGACTATATAGGGGATATATAGGGACTATATGGGAACTATATAGGGGATATATAGGGACTATATGGGGGCTATATGGGGGGGGTCCTCCTCCTCCTCTTCCTTATGGGGACTATATAGGGACTATATGGGGATTATATGGGGGATATATAGGGACTATATGGGGACTATATGGGGGATATATAGGGACTATATGGGGATTATATGGGGGATATATAGGGACTATATGGGGGCTATATGGGGGGGGTCCTCCTCCTCCTCTTCCTTATGGGGACTATATAGGGACTATATGGGGATTATATGGGGGATATATAGGGACTATATGGGGACTATATGGGGGATATATAGGGACTATATGGGAACTATATAGGGGATATATAGGGACTATATGGGGGCTATATGGGGGGGGTCCTCCTCCTCCTCTTCCTTATGGGGACTATATAGGGACTATATGGGGATTATATGGGGGATATATAGGGACTATATGGGGACTATATGGGGGATATATAGGGACTATATGGGGATTATATGGGGGATATATAGGGACTATATGGGGACTATATGGGGGATATATAGGGACTATATGGGGGCTATATGGGGGGGGTCCTCCTCCTCCTCCTCCTATGGGGACTATATAGGGACTATATGGGGACTACATGGGGACTATATGGGGGGGGGTCCTCCTTATGGGGACTATATAGGGAATATATGAGGACTATAGGGGGACTATATAGGGACTATATGGGGGGGTTCTCCTCATATGGGGACTATATGGGGTCTATATGGGGACAATAGGGGGATCCTCCTTATGGGGAGTATATGGGGACTATATAGGGAGTATATGGGGGGGTCCTCCTCCTATGGGGACTATATAGGGACCATATGGGGACTATATGGGAACTATATAGGAGCTATATGGGGGGGTCCTCCTCCTACGGGGACTATATGGGATGGGGGGGTCCCAATATGGGATGGTAGGACCCCAATATGGGATGGGGGGGGTCTCAATATGGGATGGGGGGGTCCCAATATGGCACAAAGGGACCCCAATATGGGACTGGGGGTCTCAATATGGGATGGGGGGGGTCCCATAGAGGAGCCCAATGGGGGGGGGGGGGGGGGTTCCAAGGGGACCCATAAAGGAGCCCTATGGGGGGGGGTCCCATAAAGGATCCCTATGGGGGGGTGTCTCATAAAGGAGCCCTATGGGGGGGGTCCCATAAAGGAGCCCTATGGGGGGGGGTCCCATAGAGGAGCCCTATGGGGGGGGGGGTCCCATAAAGGAGCCCTATGGGGGGGGTCCCATAACGGAGCCCTATGGGGGGGGGGTCCCATAAAGGAGCCCTATGGGGGGGGGGTCCCATAACGGAGCCCTATGGGGGGGTCCCATAAAGGAGCCCTATGGGGGGGGGGGGCTGCGGGGATTCCCCGGGTGGGGCCGGGAGGAAGATCGACCCCCCCCCCCCCCCACCCCATAGAATGAGACATGTTGTTCCCGGCTCCCCATTGGTCAGAGCCGCACCCACTCCTCACTTTTCATTGGCCGCCCGCGCTGTCAATCTGCTTTCGTCACCGCCCCGCTGTTCAGCACACGCTCTCCTCTCCTTCACACGCTGTCCACGCTCCCCTGTCTGCTCTCTGATTGGTCAGCGACTCCGTAAACAACCCGGCGCCGTCCAATGGCAGCGCTGATCACGCGCTTCCCACGGCCCGGCCACGCGCCCTCAGCGTGGCTCAACCGGCATCAACAAGCGCGGGAGGGGGGAAGGCGGGAGAGCGGAGGCTATATAAGGGAGCGGCGGCAGCAGCGCTCCTCACACAGCTGAGCGCCGCGGGCGGAACCGGGTCGGGACCGGAGCCAGATATTGAGCTATTAAATAACCCGTAGAACCGAACCGGCACCATGGTGATGTTCAGGAAGGTGAAGACTTTCCAAGTGTGTTTATCGGAGCCCGATAAAGTTTATTGTAGCGGGGAGAAAGTGTCGGGCTGGGTGTTGTTGGAGGTATCGGAGCTGACCCGGGTCCAGGCCGTGAGGGTTCAGGCCTGTGGGAAGGCCAGGGTGAATTGGGCCAAAGGGCCGCAGCTGTGCAGGCAGGAGATGGAGTATCTGAGGTACGAGCAGCGGCTGAGCGCCCAGCAACAGCACGGTGAGTTATGGGGGGGAATGGGGGGTAATGGGGTGGGGGGGCAATGGGGGGTCCCAGGGGGGTGGGGGGGTCACTAGGTGTTAGTAGGGTGGGGGGTCAATGGGGGGTAATAGGGGTCAATGGGGGGGAATAGGGGGCAATGGGGCGTAATAGGGGGCAATGGGGGGCAATAGGGGCTGTTGGGTGTTAATGGGGTGAGGGGTCAATGGGGAGTCCCAGGGGGGTGGGGGGGTCACTAGGTGTTAGTAGGGTGGGGGGTCAATGGGGGGTAATAGGGGTCAATGGGGGGTAATAGGGGGCAATGGGGGGCAATAGGGGCTGTTGGGTGTTAATGGGGTGAGGGGTCAATGGGGAGTCCCAGGGGGGTGGGGGGGTCACTAGGTGTTAGTAGGGTGGGGGGTCAATGGGGGGTAATAGGGGGCAATGGGGGGGAATAGGGGCTGTTGGGTGTTAATGGGGTGAGGGGTCAATGGGGGGTCCCAGGGGGGTGGGGGGGTCATTAGGTGTTAGTAGGGTGGGGGGCCAATGGGGGTCAATAGGGGCTGTGGGGTGTTAATGGGGTGAGGGGTCAATGAGGGGTCCCAGGGGGGTGGGGGGGTCACTAGGTGTTAGTAGGGTGGGGGGCCAATGGGGGGTAATAGGGGGCAATAGGGGCTGTTGGGTGTTAATGGGGTGGGGGGTCCCAGGGGGGTGGGGGGGTCACTAGGTGTTAGTAGGGTGGGGGGCAATGGGGGTCAATAGGGGCTGTGGGGTGTTAATGGGGTGGGGGGGCAATGGGGGGTCCCAGGGGGGTGGGGGGGTCATTAGGTGTTAGTAGGGTGGGGGGTCAATGGGGGGTAATAGGGGGCAATGGGGGGTAATAGGGGGCAATGGGGGAGAATAGGGGCTGTTGGGTGTTAATGGGGTGAGGGGTCAATGGGGAGTCCCAGTGGGGTGGGGGGGTCACTGGTTGTCTATGGGGTGGGGGGGTCACTAGGTGTCAGTAGGGTGGGGGGCAATGGGGGGTAATGGGGGCTGTTGGGTGTTAATGGGGTGAGGGGTCAGTGGATGTTAATAGGGGGTTCTGATGGAAATGGGGTGAGGGGTCAATGGGGGGTCCCAGTGGGGTGAGGGGGGTCAGTAGGTGTCAGTAGGGTGGGGGGTCGTTGGGTGTTAATAGGGGGGTCCCAATGGAAATGGGTTGAAGAGGTCCTTGGGGGTCAGTGGGGTGTCAATGGGGGTGGGGGGCAATAGGGGTCCCAGTGGGAGTGGGGTGGGGGGGAAATGGGTGTCAATAGGGGGTACTGATGGAAGTGGGGTGGGGGGTCGTTGGGTGTTAATGTGGTGAGGGGTCAATGGGGGGTCCCAGGGGGGTGGGGGGGTCACTAGGTGTCAGTAGGGTGGGGGGTCAATGGGGGGTGGATGGGTGTCAGTGGGGTGGGGTTTCAATAGGGGGTCCCAGTGGGAGTGGGGTGTGGGGGGCAATGGGCCTCATTAGGGGCTGTTGGGTGTTAATAGGGTGGGGGGTCAATGAGGGGTCCGAATGGGGTGAGGGGTCAATGGGGGGTCCCAATGGGGTGGGGGGGTCACTAGGTGTCAGTGGGGTGATCCCAATGGGATCCCAATGGGAGTGGGGAGGAGAGACAGTGGGTGTCAATGGGGTGAGGGGGCCATTGGGTGTCAATAGGGAGTCCCAATGGAAGTAGGGTAGGGGGGTCATTGGGTGTCAATGGGGTGTGGAGTCACTGAGTGTCAATGGGGGGGGTCTCAGTGGGGTGGAGGGATCATTGGGTGTCATTGGGGTGTGGGGTCCCATTGGGATGAATGGGTCATTGGGGCTGCATTGTGGGGTCTCATTGGGATCAAGGGGCTGTGGGGTCAAATTGAGATAAAGGGGCTGTGGGATCCCATTGGGATAAAGGGGTTCTTGGGTCTGATTGGGGCTGAGATGAAGGAGCTGTTGGGGTGAAGGCGCCGTGGGGTACGTAGGTGTGGGGCCCAGCTTTGGCTGTGGGGCAGAGAGGGACAGATATGGGGCCGAGAGAGTCTGATATGGGGCCGAGTGTCTGGGGAGATAAGGCTGAGATGGGGAGATAAGAGCAGGGAGGAGGAAATGGGGCAGGAGGGGGGGCAGGGAGGGGGGGAAAGGGGAAGTGAAAGCAATGGGGGGGGATGGGGGGGGGGTTGGGTGCTGTCTCAGCACTGGGGGGGGTTGTGGGGGTTGTTGGTGCTGAGCTGTGTCTGACCCCGTCCTTGTCCCTGCCCCACAGATGAGGATGGATCCGTCATCCTGAGACCAGGCAATAAATACGAGTATAAGTTCGACTTCGAGCTGCCACAGGGGTGAGTTGGGGGGGGTTATAATGTGGGGGGGCTATGGGGGGCTGGTCTGTGACTATGGGGTTTGTGCTCTGTCTATGGGGCTGTGTCTAATGCTGACCCCCCCATCCCACCTCACAGCCCCTTTAGGGGTGAGTGGGGTGGGGTGGGGGGGTGGGGTGGTGCTATGGGGTCTGGGGTGGAGCTGGGGGGGCTGGGCTTTGTCTATGGGGTTCATGCTCCAGCTATGGGGCTGTGTCTAATGCTGACCCCACCCCACAGCCCCCCATGGCTGAGGTCGATGCAGTTGGGTCTGGGGGGGGGTTATGCTTTGCCTATGGGGCTGTGTATAATACTGACCCCCCCCATCCCACCTTATGGCCCCCCAAGGGTTGAGGGCAATGCAATGGGGTCTGGGTGGGTTCATGCTCCAGCTATGGGGCTGTATCTAATGCTGCCCCCCACCAGTGTTGATGTCAATGCAATGGGGTCTGAGGGGGTTCATGCTCTGCCTATGGGGCTGTATCTAATGCTGCCCCCCACCAGTGTTGATGTCAATGCAATGGGGGTCTGGGGGGGGTTCATGCTCTGCCTATGGGGCTGTATCTAACGCTGCCCCCCCCCCCCCTTTTTTTAGCCCCCTGGGCACCACCTTCAAGGGCAAGTACGGCTGTGTTGATTACTGGGTGAAGGCGCTGCTGGACCGACCCTCCCTCCCCACTCAGGAGGTGAAGAAAAGGTTCGAGGTGATGGACCCCGTGGACGTCAACACCCCCGAGCTGCTGGTGGGTGCCCCCCCCCATAATAACCCCATAATAACCCCATAACCCCCCCATGATAACCCCATGATAACCCCATAACCCCCCTATAATAACCCCATAACCCCCCCATAACCCCATAACCCCCCCCATAATAACCCCCCCCATAATAACCCCATAATAACCCCATAACCCCCCCATAATAACCCCATAACCCCCCCATAATAACACCATAACCCCCCCATGATAACCCCATAGCCCCCCCATAATAACACCATAACCCCCCCATAATAACCCCATAATAACCCCATAACCCCCTCATAATAACCCCATAATAACCCCATAACCCCCCCATGATAACTCCATAATAACCCCATAGCCCCCCCATGATAACCCCATAACCCCCCCATAATAACCCCATAATAACACCATAACCCCCCCATAATAACCGCATAATAACACCATAACCCCCCCATGATAACCCCATAGCTCCCCCCATAATAACCCCGTAGCCCCCCCATAATAACACCATAGCCCCCCCCCCATAATAACCAATAGGGGGGGTGTTATGGGGTGGGGGGGGGTCAGGGTGACCTCTGAGTCAGGGCTGAGTTAATGGGATTAGCTGGGATTAAGGGCTTAGGGCTAATTGGTGCTGCAGAGCTGGGCTGGGGGGGATTATAAGGGGGGGGTCAAACAGCTCTTGGGGGGGGGGGGGGCAGAGCTCAATGTGGGTCCCCCCCCCCCATTAAATGTTGCTGTGCCCCCCCCAGTCCCCCGTTGCTGCCAAGAAGGAGAAGAAGGTGAGCTGCATGTTCATCCCCGATGGAAGAGTGTCCGTCAGCGCCCAGATCGACAGGAAGGGCTTCTGTGAAGGTGAGGGGCTGCCCCACTGATATGGGGGGGGGATATAGGGGATGGGGGGTGTATAGGGGATGGGATGGGGATGGGGTTGGAAATGGAATGGGTTTGGAGATGGGATGGGGGGGTATAGGGGATGGGGTGGGAATGGGATTGGGGATGGAGGGGATGGGATGGAGTAGGGGGTGGGATGTGGGGGAATAGAGATGGAATGGGGATGAAGGGGAATAGGGATGGGATGGAATAGAGGATGGGATGGGGTGGGATGTAGGGAAACAGGGATAGGATGGGGGTGGAGGGGAATAGGGATGGGTTGTGATGTGGAATAGGGGATGGGATGGAGTGGGCTGTGGGGAAATAGGGATAGAATGGGGATGGGATGGGATGTAAAATAGGGGTGGGATATGGGGATGGAGAGGAATAGGGATGGGATGGGGTGGAATAGGGGCTGGGATGTGATATGGGATATGGGGATGGAGGGGAATAGGGGATGGAATAGAGGGATTGGGATGGGATGGGGTGGAATAGGGGCTGGGATGTGATATGGGATGGGGATGGAGGGGAATAGGGGATGGAATAGAGGGATTGGGATGGGATGGGATGGAATGGAGGGATTGGGATGGAGTGGGATGGGGTGGAACAGGGGCTGGGATGTGATGTGGGATGGGGATGGAGGGGGATAGGGGATGGGATGGGGATGGAATGGAGGGATTGGGATGGGATGGGATGGGGTGGGGTGGAATAGGGGCTGGGATGTGATATGGGATGGGAATGGAAGGGAGGGATTGGGATGGGATGGGATGGGGATGGAGTGGGATGGGGTGGAATAGGGGCTGGGGTGTGATATGGGATGGGGATGGAGGGGAATAGGGACAGATTGGGGATGGGGTTGATGGGGTTGGAGATGGATGGGATGGGGATGAAGGGGAATAGGGGATGGGATGGGGATGGAGGGGGATAGGGATGGGATGGGGGCTGGGGTGTGATATGGGATGGGGTGGAATAGAGGGGATGGAATAGAGGGGATGGGATGGGCTGCAATAGGCTCCGTGCTGTGTGTCTGTGCTGTGCTGTGCCCCCATTGATCTCGGCTCTGGTTCCAGGTGACGAGATCTACATCAACGCCGACTTTGAGAACACTTGTTCGCGCATCGTGGTGCCCAAAGCCGCCATCGTGGCCAAGCACACGTACCTGGCGGGGGGGCAGACGAAGCAGCTGAGCCAGAAGCTGTCGGTGGTCAGAGGGAACCACATTATATCGGGGAGCTCAGACAGATGGAGGGGGAAGAGCATCAGGGTCCGGAAACTGAGACCCTCCATCCTGGGCTGCAACATCCTGAGAGTGGAGTATTTCCTGCAGGTGGGAATGAGGGGGCAACGTGTGGGGCTGGGGTGTGGGGCACAGCAGGGAGATTGAGGCTGGGGGTACAGTGTGGGGCTGGGATGTGGGGCACAGTGTGGGATTGAGGCTGGGGGTCTCAGCTGTGGGTCACAGCAGTGGGGTTGAGGCTGTAGGTCCAGGCTGTGGGGCACAGTAGTGAGATTGGGGCACAGTGTGGGGTACAGCAGTGAGATAGAGGCTGTGGGGCACCATGTGGGGCTGGGATGTGGGGCACAGTGTGGGATTGAGGCTGGGGGTCTCAGCTGTGGGGCACAGTAGTGAGATAGAGGCTGTAGGCTGAGGTTGTGGGTCATGGTGTGGGGTTGAAGCTGTGGGTCCCTGTTGTGGGTCAAGGCAATGGGGTTGGGGTTGAGGCTGTAGGCTGACACTGTGGGGTCTCAGTTGTGGGTCACAGTTGTAGGGTCAAGGTTGTGGGGTCCCAGCTGTGGGTCAGAGTGGGGTGGGTTGAGGTTGTGGGTCACAGTTGTAGGGTTGAGTTGGTGGGTTGAGGTTATGGGGTCTCAGTTACAGGTTCCAACTGTGGGGTCTCAGTTGTGGGTCTCAGTTATGGGGTCTCAGTTGTGGGTTTCATCTGTGGGATCCCAGCTATGGGTCTCAGTTACAGGGTCTCAGCTGTGGGGTCCCAGCTATGGGGTCTGAGCTGTGGGTCACAGTTAAGGGGTCCCATTTATGGGTCTCATCCACGGGTCCCAGCTGTGGGGTCTCAGCTATGGGTCTCAGTTACGGGGTCCTAGCTATGGGTCTCAGTTGTGGGTCTCAGTTATGGGATCTCATCTATGGGTCCCAGTTGTAGGCCTCATCTATGTGGTCTCATCTATGGGGTCCCAGTTGTGGGTCCCAGCTGTGGGGTCTCAGTTGTTGGTCTCACTATGGGTCCCAGCTTTGGGTCTCATCTATGGGGTCCCAGCTGTGGGTCCCAGCTATGGGTCTCAGTTTCGGGGTCCCAGCTATGGGATCTCAGCTATGGGGTCTCAGCTATGGGGTCTCAGTTGTGGGTCTGACCCCCATCTCTCCCCCCAGATCTACGTCAGTGTCCCCGGCTCCAAGAAGCTGCTCCTGGAGCTGCCGTTGGTCATCGGGAGCCGCTCCAGCATCGGCAGCTCCAGCTCCAGCGCCAGCGTCGGCAGCCAGGGCAGCTCTGAATGCAGCTGGGTGGATCTGAACCTGCCTGATATGCCTGAGGGTGAGACATGGAGGGATATGGGGGATATGGGGGGATATGGGGCTGCAATGGGGGGACATGGGGGGCACAGTGGGGTGATGGGGGGCAGCCAGGGCAGCTCTGAATGCAGCTGGGTGGATCTGAACCTGCCTGATGTGCCTGAGGGTGAGTGGGGGGCTGCAATGGGGGGATATGGGGGGCACAGTGGGGTGATGGGGGCTGCAATGGGGGATATGGGGGGCACAATGGGGTGATAGGGGGCAGAATGGGGCTGAATCAATGGGGTGACGGGGGTCAGACCCAATGGGGGGTGATGGGGGGCACAATGGGGCTGAAACAATGGGGTGATGGGGGCTGAAATGAGGGGACATGGGGGGCAGAATGGAGCTGAAATAATGGGGTGATGGGGGCAGAGTGGGGCTGAACCAATGGGGGGCAGACCCAATGGGGGGTGATGAGGGGGCCTATGGGGGGGGGGTTAATGGGGGGCAGAATGGGGCTAAATCAATGGGGCTGAGGTGGCCCAATGGGGGGGGGGGGGGTGATGGGGGTCAGAAAGGGGCTGATAAATGGGGTGATGGGGGGCACAATGGGGTTGATGCAATGGGGGGCAGACCTAATGGGGGGGTTATGGGGGGTCTGAACCAATGGGGGGGGGGGTGATATGGGGCAGACCCCAATGGGGGGGTGTTATGGGGGGTCAGACCCAATGGGGGGGTTGATATGGGGCACAATTGGCCCCATAGGATGTAAGTTTCCCCATGGATGTGACCCATTGTCCCCCCCCGTTTCCCTGCAGCCCCCCCCTGTTACCTGGACATCGTCCCCGAGGACCATCGGCTGGAGACCCCCACCACCCCCCTGCTGGACGACGACGCCTTCGACAGCCCCATCTTCATGTACGCGCCCGAGTTCAAGTTCATGCCACCGCCAACGTACACTGAGGTGAGGGGGGGGGTCTCATTATGGGGGGGGGTCACTATAAGGGGGGGGTCTCGTTATGGGGGGGGTCTCACTATGAAGATGGGGGTCTTATGATGGGGGAGGGTCTCATAATGGGAGGGGTGTCTCAATATAAGAATGGGGGTCTTATGGGGGGGGGTTCACCATGAGGGTGGGGGTCTCATTATAAGGATGGGGGTCTCTTTATTGGGGGATCTTGTTATAAGGATGGGGGTCTCATAATGGGGGGGGGGTCTCATTATGAGGGGGGGGCCACCATGAGGTGGATGGGGGTCTCATTATAAAGATGGGGGTCTCATTATGGGGGGTGTCTCGTTATAGGGATGGGGGTCTTATTATGGGGGGGGGGGGGGGCATTATAAGGACGAGGTTCTTATTATGGGGGGGGTCTCATCATAGGGATGGGGATCTCATGATGGGATGGGGGAGGCTCTTAGGATAGGATGGGGGTCTCATTATGGGGGGGTCACATTATAGGGGGGTCACCATGAGGATTGGGGTCTCATTATGGGGGGGGTCTCATTACAGGGATGGGGGTCTCATTATAGGGGGGGCTGTCATGAGAGGCTGGTGGTCTCATAAGGATGGGGGTCTTATTATGGGAGGGGTCTCATTATAGAGGGGGTCTCATTATAGGGGAGGGGGCCACCATAACAGGGGGGGTGAGGGTCTCATTATGGGGGGCTCATTATAAGGGTGGGGGTCTCATTATGGGGGGATCCTGCTGCAGCTTCTGAGCCCCCCCCCCCTATTTCTCCCCCCCAGGTGGATCCGTGTGTGGCCAATAACAACAACAACAGCACCAGCACCGGCACCGGTACCGGCCCATACAGCACCAATACCAGCGGTACCGGCCCATCCGGTACCAGAACCGGTACCAGCCCCGTCCCGGTGCAGTGATGGACCCGGTACCGACCCAGAACCTTCAGACCTTAAAGGAGCTGGAGCCGGGACTGTGCACAAAGCCCAGCCATGGAGACCCCCAGCACAAAGGGGGGGCATTAAGGGGAGACCCCCCCCATATAAAGGGGGACCCCCCCCATATAAAGGGAGACCCCCACCACACCAAGGGGGGGGTTAAAGGGAGACCCCCCCCCAACCCCATAGCAGGAGGGGGGGGGTTAAAGGGGACCCCCCCCCAATATAGAAGGAGGGGGGGGGTATAGGGGAGACCCCCAGCACATATAGGGGGGGCAAATGGGGACCCCCCCCAACCCATAACAGGAGGGGAGGGGGACTAAAGGGACCCCCACCAATATAGAAGAAGGGGAGGGGGGGGTAGAAATGGGGACCTCCCCCCAATATAGCGGGGGGGGGTTAAAGGGGACCCCCATCATAGCCATGGGGGGGGGGGCTAAAGGGAGACCCCCCCCAGTATAACATGAGGGGGGGGGGTAAAAGGAGGTTGGGGGGGGTTTAAAGGGGAGACCCCCCCCCATTTGTGCCCCCCCAGCTGCTCAGGTTGAGTTCTGTGCCCCCCCCCCCATATATTGTGTTGTGCCATTGGGGGAATGGGGGGGGTCTTTGGGGTGGGGGGGGGGGGATATGTGGGGCTGCCCCACAAGTTGTGGGGTTGATGCCCCCCCCAATGTA
This sequence comes from Coturnix japonica, assembly GCF_054131305.1. NCBI lineage: Eukaryota > Metazoa > Chordata > Aves > Galliformes > Phasianidae > Coturnix > Coturnix japonica. The sequence continues at coordinate 47,914 of NW_028189072.1, read as the reverse complement.
ACCCGGAGATGTTTTGTATGGCTGGTTTTATATGGGGGGTTTGATGGGGGGGTTTATGGGGTGGGGGGGTTATGGGGTGGGATTTGGGGGGGTTATGGGGTGGGGGGGTTATGGGGTTGGGGGGGGGCTCAGGAGCTGTTTTGTACCACTGAGATTTCTATGGGGTTTCTATGGGGTTTGTAATAAAGAGTTTGATACGGAGCCCTGATGGTGGTCCTTTATTTGGGGGGGGGGGGCAGTTATGGGGCAGGGGGGGCTTCTATCCCTTATAGGGTCTGTAGGATCCCTATAGAAACCCATATAGGGTCTTATAGAATCCCATAAAGGGTTTGTAGGATCCCTATAGAATCCCTTATCCGTCCCTTATAGGGTCTCCGGACCCTTCTATCCCTTACAGGGTCTGTAGGATCCGTATAGAATCCCATATAGGGTCTGTAGAATCCGTTATAGGATCTCCGGGATCTCTTATAGGGTCAGTAGGATCCCTATAGAATCCCTTATAGGGTCTGTGGGATCCCTTATAGGGTCTGTGGGATCCCTTAGAGGTCCTTTATAGGGTCTGTAGGATCCGTATAGAATCCCATATAGGGTCTGTAGGATCCCTTATAGTGTCTGTAGGATCCGTTATAGGTCCCATATAGGGTCTGTAGGATCCCTATAGAATCCATTATAGGGTCTGTAGGATCCGTTAGAGGTCCCTTATAGGGTCTGTAGGATCCCCATAGAATCCCTTATAGGATCTCTGGGATCCCATATATGGTCTGTATGTTCCCTTCTCTCCCATATACGGTCTATGGGGCGGCCCCATTCCCCGCTCACTTTTCCCCTGCTGGGCTCAGTGCCCCAAACCCCCCCCACCCCATAAACCGCCCCATAAACGGCCCCATAACCCCCCCCACCCCATAAACGGCCCCATAACCCCCCCCACCCGCAGCTGCCAACTGTGCCATAGGGCGATGGGACGGACACGATCCTTTATGGGGTTGGGGGGGGGCAGCGCCTCGTTCCCCTTTATCCCACATGGGATCTGAGGGCAGCGACCAGCGCCCCATAACTGACCCCATAGCACCCCATAGCCCCATAACTGACCCCATAGCGCCCCATAGCCCCATAACTGACCCCATAGCACCCCATAACTGACCCCATAGCACCCCATAGCCCCATAACTGACCCCATAGCACCCCACAGCCCCACAACTGACCCCATAGCACCCCATAACTGACCCCATAGCACCCCATAACCCCATAACTGACCCCATAGCACCCCATAGCCTCATAACTGACCCCATAGCACCACATTGACCCCACAACTGACCCCATAGCACCCCATAGCCCCATAACTGACCCCATAGCACCCCATAACTGACCCCATAGCACCCCATAACCCCACAACTGACCCCATAGCACCCCATAACTGACCCTATAGCACCCCGTAACCACATAATTGCCCCCATAGCACCCCATAAATGACCCCATAGCCCCATAACTGACCCCATAGCCCCACACGGACCCCATAGCCCTGCACAGACCCCATAGCCCTGCATAGGTCGTGGGACCCCATAACCCCACATGGAACATGGGACCCCCCCATAACCCCCCAAGGACAAACAGCGGCTCTATGGGGCGGTTCCACCTCAGCCCCAATTGAGCCCTAAAATGGAGCGCAGCGATTCGGGGCGGCCCCATAAAGTTCCGTTTTAGGATCGAGACCCCACAACCCCCCCCCCCCCTCCGCCCCACAACGGAAAAACCCTTTGGCCCAGTTGGAACGAGGCGGATATGGGGCCGCAGCCAACGGGATGGGAGGGGGGGAGGAGTTATAGGGCCGGATATGGGGGGGGGGTGGAGTTGTAGGGCGGGGGTTGTGGGGCTGGGGGGGTTATGGGGCTGGGTTATGGGGTTGTGGGGTTATGGGGCTGTGGGGCGGGGGGGGTTATGGGGCTGGGTTATGGGGTTGTGAGGCAGGGGGGTTATGGGGCTGGGTTATGGGGTTGTGGGGTTATGGGGCTGTGGGGCGGGGGGGGTTATGGGGCTGGGTTATGGGGTTGTGAGGCAGGGGGGTTATGGGGCTGGGTTATGGGGTTGTGGGGTTATGGGGTTGTGAGGCAGGGGGGTTATGGGGCTGGGTTATGGGGCAGAGGGGTTTATGGGGTTGGGTTATGGGGCAGGGGGGAGTTGTGGGGCCGGATGGGGTGGGGGGGCTGGAGTTGTAGGGTGAGAGTTGTGGGGCAGGGGGGCGTTATGGGGTTATGGGGCTTTGGGGTGGAGATGTGGGGCAGGGGGGCTGTGGGGTAGGGTTGTGGGGGCAGGGGGGTTCTCCCTCCGCCCCATAGATGTGGGGCAGCCCCCCCCCAAAAAAAGGACACCGAACCTACAAAACCAGCAGCTTTAATGGACTATGGGGGGGGCGTTGTGCCCCACAACAATGCAGCCCCCCCCCCCAGCCCCATAAGTGCCCACCCCAGCCCCACAACTGACCCCCCCCAGCCCCATAAGTGTGTGTTGTGACCCCCCCCCCCCCATGGCTAAAAAGTGACATAAAACCCCTTTGGTCCTATTGAGGGGGGGGGGGGGATGGATCACCCTGAGACCCCCAAGTGTGGGGCGGGGGGGGATCACACTGAGACCCCCAAGTGTGGGGCAGAGCGGGGTCCCCCCCCCCATAGATCCGCCCCCATCAGCGCAGCGGCAGCGCCCCCTGCTGGCAGCGCAGCGTAATGGCAGCATATGGGGCTATGGGGGGCTCCGTATAGGGATGGTTGTGGGGCAGCTATGGGGCGGGGGGGGGGGGTGTTAATGGGGCGGGGGGCTGTTAATGGTGCCCCCCCCCCTTAATAAACCGCCTCGTCCCCGTTGTCGTCGCTGTCGGCCCCAAAGTCCTCCCCGTTGTCGAAGTAGGACATGATGTAATCGGTTTCCTATGGGGTGGGGGGGGCAGAATTGGGGTCACCCCATAATACACCCCCCAACCCCAAATCCCACCCCACCCCCCTTTGGGACCCCCGACCCCATAATAGAACCCCGGGATCCCAATGTTAACCCCAATCCTGACCCCATAACACCCCCCAGTGCCCAAAACAGCCCCATAACCCCAACGCTGCCCCATAACTTCAATCCCAACCCCATAATCCCAACCCTGATCCTACAACCCCAATCCTGCCCCATAACCCCACCCCATAACTTCAACCCCGACCCCATAACCCCATCCCCACCCCCATCCCACCCCATAACCCCATTGATACCCCAACACTGACCCACACAACCCACCCCATAACCCCAAACCCGACCCCATAACCCCATAACCCCATACCCACCCCCATCCCACCCCATAACCCCATTGATACCCCAACACTGACCCTCACCAACTTACCCCATAACCCCACTGATACCCCCACAATGACCCCCCTAACCCACCCCATAACCCCATCCCCACCCCATAACCCCAATACTGCCCCATAACCCCATCCCCACCCCATAACCCCACTGATACCCCCACATTGACCCACACAACCCACCCCATAACCCCAACCCTGACCCCATCCCACCCCATAACCCCATTGATACCCCAGCATTGACCCCCCCAAACCACCCCATAACCCCATCCCCACCCCATACCCCAACCCCAACCCCATCCCGTCCCATAACCCCACAGATACCCCAACATTGACCCACCCCATAACCCCAACCCCACCCCATAACCCCAATACTGCCCCATAACCCTACTAATACCCCCACAATGACCCACCCCAACCCACCCCATAACCCCAACCCCACCCCATAACCCCAATACTGCCCCATAACCCCACTGATACCCCCTATCCCCTAACAATGACCCCCCTAACCCACCCCATAACCCCATCCCCACCCCCATCCCACCCCATAACCCCATTGATACCCCAACATTGACCCACCCCACAACCTCCAAGCCCCGCCCCCTCCAAGCCCCGCCCCCTCTAAGCCCCGCCCCCTCTAAGCCCCTCCTCCTTTTAAATAAGCCCCGCCCCTTTTATTAAGCCCCGCCCACCTCCTCGTGCTCCTCCTCGTCGTACTCCTCCCCCTCCTCGTCCCGCCCCTCCCCCTCCTCTTCCTCCTCCTTCTCCTCTTCCTCTGACGTCACTTCCTCCTCCTTCTTTTCCAGGTGCTGGTGGGGGGAGGACCCCCCCCAAGTCAGAGACCCCCCCCAAATAAAGACACCCCCCCCCAAAGCCAGGGACCTCCATTAAAGTGAGGACCCCCCCCATTAAAGTGTGGGACCCCCCCAAAGGATGGGACCCCCCCAAATAAAGACCCCCACCCAAAGTATGAGACCCCCCCCAAAGTGTGGGACCCCCCCCCCAAATAAAGACCCCCCCCCCCAGAGCCAGGGACCCCCATTAAAGTGAGGACCCCCCCCCGCAAAGGATGGGACCCCCCCCCCCCCAAAGCCAAAGGACCCCATCAAGGTGAGGACCCCCCCCCATTAAAGTATGGGACCCCCCCCAAAGGATGGGACCCCCCCTCAAGTAAAGACCCCCCCCCAAGCCAGGGACCCCCATTAAAGTGAGGACCCCCCCCTTAAAGTGTGGGACCCCCCCCCACAAAGTACTGCCCCCCCTTTAAGTGTGGGACCCCCCCTCAAATAAAGACCCCACCCCAAAGTCAGGGACCCCCATTAAAGTGAGGACCCCCCCCGTTAAGGTATGAGACTCCCCCCAAAGGATGGAACCCCCCCCCAAAGGGTGAGACCCCCCCACCCAAATATAAAGACCCCCCCCCAAAGTTTGGGATCCCCTCCAAAGTAAAGACCCCCCCCCCAAAATGTGGGACCCCCCCCCCCAAATGTAAAGACCCCCCCAGGACCCCCCCCCAAATCACCTCCAGTTTCTTTATGGTCTCCTCCTTATCCAGTGTGGGGGGGGGCGGCGCAGGGCGGGGGGGGGGCACAGAGGAACCTGTGGGGGGGGGGGGGTCAGCTTATGGGGTGGGGGGGCACATGAGGGGGTCGTTGGGGGGGTTATGGGGAGGGTTATGGAGGGGGTGGGGGCTACATAGGGGGGTTATGGGGGGGTTATGGGGTCTGGGGGTCGTCGTTGGGGGGAGTTATGGGGTGGGTTATGGGGGGGTTATGGGGTGGGAGGGTCGTTGGGTGGGTTGTGGGGGGGGTGGGGGGTACATGGGGGGGTTATGGGGGGTTATGGGGTGGGGGGGTCGTTGTGGGGGGGTTATGGGGTGGGTTATGGGGGGGGTTGGGGGGTACATGGGGGGGTTATGGGGTGTGTTATGGGGTGGGGGGGTCGTTGGGGGTCTCCCCACTCACGGCCTTTCCGCAGCCGCCGCACGCGGATCTTCAGCTCCCGAGGGAAACGCCTCCAATCTATGGGGAGATGTGGGGCTGGGGAAACAACATGGCCGCCCCCCACCCTGCCCCATAACCAACACCCCCCCCTTAATGACCCACAGCAGCCCCCAGCCCCACACCTGGGTTCTATTCAAAGGCCCCATCTATGGGGCACCCTATAGCACTCCCCAGCCCCACACCTGGGTCCCACTGGATGGCCCCATCTATGGGGCACCCTATTGCAAACCCTGCCCCACAGCAGCCCCCAGCCCCACACCTGAATTCCACTCAATAGGCCCCATCTATGGGGCACCCTATAGCACCCCCCAGCCCCACACCTGGGTCCCACTGGATGGCCCCATCTATGGGGCACCCTATAGCAAACCCTGCCCCACAGCAGCCCCCAGCCCCACACCTGAATTCCACTCAATAGGCCCCATCTATGGGACACCCTATAACAAACCCTGCCCCACAGCAGCCCCCAGCCCCACACCTGGGGATGTCTCCATCTATGGGGCACCCTATAGCAAACCCTGCCCCATAGCAGCCCCCAGCCCCACACCTGGGTTCCACTCGATGGCTCCATCTATGGGGCTGCACAGCTGGTATTTATCCGAGTAACGCTCAATATCTGCAGGGAGAACATCATTGAGGGGGGGGGGGGTATGAGATGGGGGGGGTACAATGGGGTCGGGGGGGTCCGTATGGACACAGAGGAGCTGTGGGTCTGCCCCATACCTCGATGTGGGGCTCCGGGTCGGATGAAGTAGGGCAGCCCCTTCATGGCCCCCCGCAGCTCCTGCTTTAAGGCCAGCATGTATTCCACCTCCTCCCCCCCGGCAGCGGCACAGCCCGGCATTCCACGGCCTGGGGGGGGCAATGGGGACATTTAGGGACCCCCCCCCACCATAGGACCCCCCCCACATTCATAGTAGGGACCCCCCCCACACATTCATAGTAGGGACCCCCCCATTCATAAGGCTGAAAGGACCCCCACCAAGACCACGGGGGGCCCCTTCCATTCATAGTAGGGACACCCCCCATTCATAGTAAGGACCCCCCCCCATTCACATAGTAGGGACTCCCCCACACCAGGGACCCCCCCCCCCCCATTCATAGTATGGACCCTCCCCACCACAGTACCCCCCCCCCCCCCCCCACTCATAGGGCTGAAAGGACCACCCCCCTTTATAGTAGGGAACCCCCCCATTCATAGTAAGGATCCCCCTCATTCACAGTAGGGACCCCCCCCACCATGGGACCCTCCCCATTCATAGGGCTGAAAGCACCCCCCCCTATTCATAGTAGGGACCCCCTCCTCCATTCATAGTGGGGACCCCCCCCATTCATAGGGCTGAAAGGTCCCCCCACACCACGGGACCCCCCCTCCATTCATAGTAGGGACCCCCCCCCCATGGGATCCCCCCATTCATAGGGCTGAAAGGACCCCCCCCACACTATAAGACCCCCCCATTTATAGTAGGGACCCCCCCCATTCATAGTAGGGACCCCCCCACCACGGGACCCCCCTCCATTCATAGTAGGGAACCCCCCCCATTCATAAGGCTGAAAGGACCCCCACCACCACCACAGGGTCCCCTTCCATTCATAGTAGGGACCCCCCCCCCCCCATTGATAGTACCACTCACAGGGAACAATGGGGATGGCTGCAGGGTGGGGGGGGGCAGCGCGTCGCCCTTATTGATGCCAACAGCTTCAGTGTTGAACGTCAGACCCCCCCGGGAACGAGAGCGGCCACGGGACGCCATGGGGGGGGGGGGGGGGCTATGGGGGGTAAAGGGGGATGGGGGGTTAATGGGGGGATATGGGGGGGGATATGGGGGGATATGGGGGGTCTATGGGGTATATGGGGGGGTCTATGGGGGGAAAAGGGGGGGTCTATGGGGTATATGGGGGGGGTATGTGGGGTGGGGGGGGGAAAGGGGTGTCCCTGGGGGGTGTATGGGGGGATATGAGGGGGGATATGGGGTATATGGGGGGATATGGGGGGTGGGGGGGTCCCTGGGGGGTCAATGGGGGGATGTGGGGGGTCTATGGGGTATATGGGGGGGGATATTGGGCTGGGGGGGGCTCTATGGGGCAGGGACAGCATGGGGTGGGGAGGGGGGACTTATGGGGAGCCCCTATGGGGTGAGGGGGAACATATGGGATCTATGGCGCCCCTATGGGGGGATATATGGGATATACGGGATCTATGGGGTCCCTGTTGGGGGATATATGGGATCTATGGGGTTCCTATGGGGTGATACATGGGATATGGGGTCCCTATGGGGCAATATATGGGCCCTATGGCGCTCTATGGGGTGATATATGGGGTCTATGGGGTCCCTATGGAGTTACGTGGGATCTATGGGGTCCCTATGGGGGGATATATGGGATCTATGGGGTCCCTATGGGGTGAGGGGGGATCCATGGCGGCCCCCATCCCGCTCCGGTACCTGCACCGCGCATGCGCCGCCCCCCGATCACGTGCTTCTGACACGCGTAAAGCGCGTGCGCATCTCAGTCACGTGCTTTCGGTACGCGAGCCGTCTGATCACGCGGTTCCGTGAGAGAGTGACGAGTGCAGAAGGGGCGGGGCCAGAGCTCCTGCTCCGCGCTGATTGGTGGGAGGAGGAGCCAATCAGAGTGCAGGGGCAGGAGAAGGGCGGAGATGAATGGGGCGGAGAATTAATGAATGGGGCGGAGCATGAATGAACGGGGCGGGGCTGAATGGGGCGGAGCATTAATGAATGGGCGGAGTATTAATGAATGGGGCGGGGCATTAATAAACGGGGCGGAGTATTAATGAATGGGGCGGGGCTGAATGAATGGGGCGCTGGAAGCTTTGGGGCGCTGTGTGGGGCTGAGGGCTGAATGGGGCCCCCCCAATGAATGGGGACCCCCCCCCCCCCATGATAAATGGGGCGCGGGGGGGGCAGGCAGAGCAACATCGGCCCATGTCTCGTGTGAAGCCCACAGCGCTGCCCCACAACTGCTGCCCCACTGCCCCATTGCCCCCAGCCCCACTGCGCTGTGTCCCCCCCCCCCATCACCCCATTCCCCCCAGCCCCATTGAGCCCCACGGCCCTGTGCCCCCCAACCCAGCTATGCCACCCCCATCCCCGCTGCCCCCAGCCCCACTGAGCTCTGCCTCCCACCCCCCCAACCCCACTGCCCCCAGCCCCACTGCACCGTGCCCCCCCCCTCCCATCACCCCATTCCCCCCAGCCCCATTGAGCCCCACCGCCCTGTGCCCCCCAACCCACCTATGCCACCCCATATCCCCGCTGCCCCCAGCCCCACCGCTCCGTGCCCCCCACTCCTATCACCCCACGGCCCCCAGCCCCATTGAGCCGTGCCCCCTCCCCCTGCAGCCCCATCGCCCCCAGCCCCCCCCTGCTGCCCCCCCACCCCACGGCCCTGCAGCATCGCCCCCCCCCCCCACACACACACACACGCTGCAGCTCCGCAGCCGCCCCCCCCCGCGCGGTGATGCGGTGATTCATCCCCCCCCCCCCCCCCGCAGGAGCTGCCAAAAATAGCGACACGGGGCGGGGGGGGGAAACCCCGAATAACCGGATAACGCCCCCTGCCGCCCCCGCCCCCCCCCCCAACCCCGACACGGAACCGGCGGCGATGAACCGGGATGGCGGCAACGGGGAAAGCGGCCCCCAAAGCTGAGAACAGCGGAACCACACAATGAGATGGGGGCACCGGGATCGAGCTGCCAGGGTAAGAGGGGGGGACGGGGATGGGGGCGGACGGGGATGGGGTGGGGGGGCTCCGGGAGCGGATCCCAAACACCCCCCCCCAGCAGGGCTGATGTACAGCCCCACATACAGCCCCACATAGAGCCCCATATACAGCCCCACATACAGCCACACACAGCCCCACATACAGCCCCATATACAGCCCCACATACAGCCCCATATACAGCCCCACATACAGCCCCATATACAGCCCCACATACAGCCCCATATACAGCCCCACCCCTGGGCTCTGGTTGGGGGGCAGCCGGGATGTGGGGCTGTGAAATGGGGCTGGGGGGTGGGAGGCTTCATCCCCATTTCCCCCCTCCCCCATTCATTTATTTCCCCATCCATTTCCCCATTCATTTCCTCGATCCCCCCCCATCTCCCCATTCATTTCCCCATTCATTTCCCCATTCATCTCCCCATTCATTTCCCATCCATTTCCCCACTTCCCAACGGAGCTCCAGGATTTGCAGTTGCCATGAAAACCATACAGAGAAATGGGGGGACGGGGGGGGGTGAAGGGGGATATGGGGGGTCCAGGGGGGAAATGGGGGGATCCAGGGGGGGGATATGGGGGTATTTGGGACTATGGGGGGTTCAGGATGGTTGGGGGGGGGGTCCGGAGGGGGTGAATGGAAGGGGGGAAGAGGGGGGGGGGCAGAGAATAGGGGACAGATGTGGTTGTATGGGGGGGGGGGGGAACAGTCAGGGTGCCCCCCCACCCCCATTGATGCCACATTCATTCTAACTCCCCCCCCCCCCAGCTCCCATTGATGCCCACATTCATTCTAACCCCCCAGGTCCCATTGATGCTGAATCCATTCAACCCCCCCCAGGTCCCATTGATGCCCCCCCCCCGCAGTGACTCTGTGACCTTCGGGACCCCCCACGTTCACACCCGACCCGGAGTTCGGTGCCTGTGAGCAGCGCTGGGACCGAACCGACCCACAACGAGGGTGGGCGGGACCGGGCGGGACCGGGCGGTACCGGGTGGTACCGGGTGGTACCGGGTGCTGGGTCGGCGGTTCCGTGGGGGGGGGGGGGGGGGCGGTACCGTGGGGTGGGTGGGCTGGTCCCGGGGGTCGGTGAGGCGGTACCGTGGGTTGGTGGTGCTGTGGGTTGGGTCGGTACCGTGGGTCATTGAGGCTTTGGGTCGGGTAGGTACCGTGGGTCGGTGAGACTGTGGGTCGGGTCGGTACCGTGGGTTGAGTCGGTACCGTGGGCTGGGTCGGTACCGTGGGTCACTGAGGCTTTGGGTCGGGTCGGTACCGTGGGCTGGGTCGGTACCGTTGGTCATTGAGGCTGTGGGTCGGGTCGGGTCGGTACCGTGGGTTGGGTCGGTGGGGTTGTGGGTCGGGTTAGTGCTGTGGGTCGGGTCGGTACCGTGGGTTGAGTCGGTACCGTGGGTCACTGAGACTGTGGGTCGGGTCGGTGAGGTTGTGGGTCAGGTTTGTGCTGTGGGTCGGGTCGGTACCGTGGGTCACTGAGGCTGTGGGTCGGGTCGGGTCGGTACCGTGGGTCGGGTCGGTACCGTGGGTTGGTGAGGTTGTGGGTCAGGTTTGTGCTGTGGGTCGGGTCGGGTCGGGTCGGTACCGTGGGTCGGTGAGACTGTGGGTCGGGTTAGTGCTGTGGGTCGGGTCGGTACCGTGGGTCGGGTCGGTACCGTGGGTCCCTGAGTCTTCGGGTCGGTTCGGTACCGTGTGTCACTGGTTCCGTGTGTCACTGGTTCCGTGTGTCCTTGGTTCCGTGTGTCACTGGTTCCGTGTGTCCTTGGTTCCGTGTGTCACTGGTTCCGTGTGTCGGTCCGGTCCGGTTCCGTTGTCCCGATGTTCCCGCCTGAAGTCCCCGCTCTGCACCGCGCGGTGTCGTCGGGCCGGTTCCGGTTGGTTCGGCTGCTGCTGGAGGGCGGAGCGTCCGTCAACGACCCGGACCCGCGGGGCCGGACCGCGCTGATGGCGGCGTGTGGGGCGACCTACGGCGACCCGTCGGACCGGACCCGGATGGTTCGGTACCTGCTGAGCCGCGGGGCCGACCCGAACGCGGCGGACCGGGCCGGGATGACGGCGCTGATGGTGGCGTGTAACGAACGGGCCGGGCCGGGGGTGGCCGCGCTGCTGCTGGAGCACGGGGCGGATCCCGGAACCACGGACCGGTTCGGTTCGTCCGCGTTGTTTTACGCCGCTCGGGGCGGGGACCGGGACACGCTGCAGGAGCTGCTGGACGCCAGCGAGGCCCGGGGGCGGCAGGTCATTATTATCACCACGGCCACGTCCCCGTCCGGTACCAAAACCACGCGGCAGTACCGGCACACGGCGCCACCGGAACCGGAACCAGAACCGGAACCGGCCGCGTCCCCGTCCGACGTGGAGCTTCGTTCCGCCGCGTCGCCCCCCGAGGGAGGAACGGACGGTGACGAGCAGCGGGTGTTTCGCTTCCCCCCCCACGAACCGAACCGGTACCGGCCGCTCCAGCGCCTCCATTCGGAACCGAACGGGTCGGATGGACGCGACACCGACGGAACCGCGACCCATAACGGAGACCCCCCCCCAACCCAACGCCCCCCCCGGCCCCTCCGAACCCCGGCCCGACCCGGTTCCCCCCCCCCGGTTCCGACCCGTCGCGGTCCCGGTTTGTTGCTGCGCCGCGGGTCGGGGCCGCTGCTGCTCACGGAGACCCCCGGGATGGGCAGAGCCGCCCCCCCCCCCCCACACACGGTGCTGCCCCCCATCAACGCGGCCCCCCCACAACACAAAGGACGGAGACACTCGGTGCAGAGCGAGGAGTGGGGCCGAAATGGGGGGCGGCAATAAGGGACCCCAAAGGGACAACGAGAGGGATCCCATAGGGACCCCATGGAGACCCCAAAGGGACCCCAGAATGATCACAGGGGGACCCCATAGTGACACCATGAGGGCCCCAAAATGACCCCAAAAGGGCCCAAAATGACCCCAAAGGGACCCCAAAGTGACCCCACAGGGACCCCATAGTGATCCCATGAAGACCCCATAGTGACACCATGAGGGCCCCAAAATGACCCCAAAGGGATCCCATGGGGACCCTAAAATGACCCTAAAGGGACCCCATGGGGACCCCAAAGTGACACCAAGAGGGCCCTAAAGTGGCCCCACAGGGACCCCACACTGACCCCATAGTGACACCATGGGGACCCCAAAATGACCCCATTGGAGCCCCAAAATGACCCCAAAGTGACCCTATGGGGACCCCAAAATGACCCCAAAGGGACCCTATAGTGACCCCATGGAGACCTCAAAGGGACCCCAGAATGATCCCATGGGGACCCCATAGTGACACCATGAGGGCCCCAAAATGACCCCAAAAGGGCCCAAAATGACCCCAAAGGGATCCCATGGGGACCCTAAAATGACCCTAAAGGGACCCCATGGGGACCCCAAAGTGACACCACGGAGACCCCATGGAGACCCCAAAGGGACCCTAAGAGTAAGAGGGCCCTAAAGTGACCCCACAGGGACCCCACATTGACCCCATAGTGACACCATGGGGGACCCAAAATGACCCCAAAGAGACCCCAAAGGGACACCATGAGGACCCCAAAGTGACCCCATAGTGATCCTAAAGAGGTCCACAGGGACCCCAAAATGACCCCAAAGTGACACCATGAGGGACCCCAACGGGGACCCCAAAGGGACCCCAAGAGAGCCCCAAAGTGACCCCAAAGGGACCTCATGGAGACCCCAAAGGGACCCCATAGTGATCCCATGAAGACCCCATAGTGACACCACGAGGGCCCCAAAATGACCCCAAAAGGGCCCAAAATGACCCCAAAGGGACCCCATGGGGACCCCAAAGGGACCCCATGGGGACCCCACAGAGACCCCAAAGGAACCCCAAGAGGGCCCTAAAGTGACACCATGGGGACCCCAAAGGGAGCCCAAAAGGGCCCAAAATGACCCCATAGTGACAGCACAGGGACCCCAAAGTGACCCCATGGGGACCCTAAAATGACCCCACAAGGACCCCATAGTGACCATTAGATCCTATAGAGGTCCCACACTGACCCCACGGGTGATCCGTGCCCCATAGCGGCCCCTTTTGGGGGTCCCAGCCTCACCCCATAGCGCCCCATGGCGGCACGGGACAGTGGGGGGGGGGCGACGGTGACATGGGAATAACCCCATAACAATAAATGACCCCAAAGATCCCAGTGTGGGGTGAACGGGATCATGAAGGTGCCAATGGGGTGTGATGGTTCTGTGGGTCCCAATGGGGTGTTAAGGGGGTGACCCCAAAGATTCCAATGGGGTGTTAAGGGGGTGACCCTAAATGTCCCAATGGGGTGCTAAGGGGGTGACCCCAAAGGTCCCAATGGGGTGATGAGGGGGTGACCCTAAAGATCCCAATGGGGTACTAAGGGGACGACCCCAAAGGTCCCCATGGGGTACTGAGGTGACCCTACAGGACCCAATGGGGTATTGAGGGGGTGACCCTAAATGTCCCAATGGGGTGTTAAGGGGGTGACCCCAAAGATCCCAATGGGGTGATGAGGGGGTGACCCCAAAGATCCCAATGGGGTGTTAAGGGGGTGACCCCAAAGGCCCCAATGGGGTGATGAGGAGCAGCACAAGGAGGGAGGAGAGGGGGGGGGAGTTCAGCTCAGCTTTAATGGGGGACAAACCAGAACCAGAACCCAGACCCCCCCCATAGAACCCAGACCCCCCCCATAGAACCCAGACCCCCCCCATAGAACCCAGACCCCCCCCCATAGGCACACAGAGCTGAACCCAATTGGGCCAAACAAACAGAACCGGGTCAGAACCGAACCACTCCAACAGGAGCAGGACAATAACCCCCCCACCCCATTACCCCCACCCCATTAACCCCATTAATCCCATTAATCCCAATGGGAAGCACAGACCCCAATGCACCCCCCCCATTTCCCCCCCCCACTTTAACTGGTTTCCCTTTGGTTCCATCACCGGCGCCTCCTGTCCGGGCTCCTGCTCCTCCTCCGACCCCCCCTGGATGGGACGAGATTTGGGGTCAGGGGGGGACACCCCATTAAAGGGGGGGGGGTCCCACCCATTAAAGGGGGTTTCTCACCCATTAAAGGGGGTTTCTCGCCCATTAAAGGGGGTTCTTTATGGGGGGGGGGGGGTTCAGGGCCTTCTTAAAGGCCTTAAGGGGGGGCTTCTCTTCTTAATGGGGGGGCAGGGACAGGGTAACCCATTAAATAAGGTTCTTAATGGGGGGGGGAACAGGGTCACCCATAAAGGGGGGGGTCCCACCGATTAAAGGGGGTTCTTAATGGGGGGGGGGTCTGTGGCCTTCTATCCCAGCACACAGTGGGGCACAGACCCCCCCCCCAAATTAAATCCTCTTTCCCACCCATTAAAGGGGGTTATTACTGGGGGGGGGGGGGGGGAACAGGGTCACCCATTAAAGGGGGTTCTTTATGGGGGGGGGGGGTGTTCAGGGCCTTCAATCCCAGCACACAGTGAGGTACAGACCCCCCCCCCCCAGCCCCCCCCCCAATTAAATCCTCTTTCCCACCCATTAAAGGGGGGGTTCTTTTCTTAATGGGGGGGGGGGGAGACAGGGTCACCCATTAAAGGGGGTTTTTAATATGGGGGGGGGTCCAGGCCCTTCTATCCCAGCACACAGTGGGTCCCCCCCCATCATTACCTCCTCTTTCCCACCCATTAAAGGGGGGGTTTCTCACCCATTAAAGGGGCTTCTTTTCTTAATGGGGGGGGTGGTTTCAGTGTCTCCCATCCCAGCCCACATTAGAGCCCTTCCCCCCCCCCATTTACCTCCTCTTCCCCTTGGGGGGGCCCCTGACGAAGCACCAATCCACGCTGACCGGCTGCCCCATCAGCTCCTGCCCGTTCAGCCCCTCCATGGCCGCCTGCGCCTCCTTGTACGTCTCGTACTCAACCAGCGTGTAGCCCTGGGGGGGGGCACAGTGTGAGACCCCCAATGGTATTGGAGGGGGGGGCACAGTGTGAGACCAACAGTGCTTTAATGGGGGGGGGCACAAGGTGAGACCAACAGTGCTTTATTGGGGGGGGTATCATTATGGGGGGGGGGGGGGGGGGGAACAACATGAGACCAACAGTGCTTTATGGGAGGGGGCACAATGTGAGACCCCCAGTGCTTTATTGGGGGGGGGGGCACAATGTGAGACCCCCCAGTGCTTTATTGGGGGGGGGGCACAATGTGAGACCCCCAGTGCTTTAGTGGGGGGGGGGGGGGAGTATCATTATGGGGGGGGGGGAAACAACATAAGACCCCCAATGGTATTGGAGGGGGGGGGCACAACATGAGACCCCCAGTGCTACTGGAAGGGGGGGGGGTATCATTGTGGGGGGGAGGGGGGCACAACAACATGAGACCCCTGGCTGCTATTTGAGGGGGGGGGGTACAACATGAGACCCCCACTGCTATTTGAGGGGGGGGGCACAACATGAGACCCCTGATGCTTTATGGGGGGGGGGGGGGGGGACAACATGAGACCCCCAATGCTATTGGAGGGAGAGGGGGGGGTATCATTATGGGGGGGGTACAACATGAGACCCCCACTGCTATTTGAGGGGGGGGCACAACATGAGACCCCAATGCTTTTAGAGTGGGGGGGGGGGTATCACTATGGGGGGGGGCACAACATGAGACCCCCAATGCTATTTGAGGGGGGAGGAAACAACATGAGACCCCAATGCTTTTAGAGTGGGGGGGGGGTATCACTATGGGGGGGGGCACAACATGAGACCCCCAATGCTATTAAAGGGGGGGGGCATCAGCATGGGGGGGGGGGGACAACATGAGACCCCCAATGCTATTAAAGGGGAGGATATTCCTATGGGGGAAGCACAACATGAGACCCCCAATGCTATTAAAGGGGGGGGGCAGACCATGAGCCCCCCGCTGCTATTTGAGGGGGGGTCTATCCCCCCCCCCCCGTACCTTGAGGTAGCCCGTCCTCCTGTCCAGGTTCAGGTGGATGTTCTTGATCTCTCCGTACTCCGCGAACTTATCGTGAATATCTTCCTCCGTCGCCTCCTCGTGGACCCCCGTCACAAACAGGATCCAGCCCTCCACCGCTAATGGGGGGGGCAAATAGAACAGGTTGGGGGGGGGGGGCATGAAGGTGAAGGGGGGTTGTGGGCAAATATGGGGGTCCCAAACAGCCCAGGTTTAAGGGGGGGTGGAGGTGGGGGGGTCCCAAACAGCCCAGGTTGATGGGGGATGGGGGGGTGGGAGGGGGGTAGGGGGGGCAAACAGCCCAGGTTGGGGGGGGGATGGAAGTGGGGAGGGGTCCCAAACAGCCCAGGGTTGGGGGGGGGGGGGGGTTGTGGGCAAATATGGGGGTCCCAAACAGCCCTGGTTGGGGGGGGGGAGAGGATGGAGATGGGGGGGGTCCCAAACAGCCCCCCCCACACACAGCCCCCCCCCCACTCACAGCGCTGTGGTCCCGGCTCATCCCCGTCCTGTTCCACACTGTCATAGTCCTCCCGCACTCGAGCCCTCGATCCTTCCTCTATGGGGCCAGAAACGGGGCTCAGAGCGGGCGGGACATCATGACACGGCCCCATAGAGCCCCATAGGGCCCCATAGAACCCAATACAACCCCATAGACCTCCACACAGCCCCATAAATCCCAATACAACCCCATACATCCCCATAGATCCCAATACATCCCCACAGAGCTCCATACATCCCCATAGATCCCAATACAACCCCATACATCCCTATAGAGCCCAATACAACCCCATAGAGCCCCACAGAGTCCCACACATCCCCATAGATCCCAATACATCCCCATAGAGCTCCATACAACCCCATAGATCCAAATACAACCCCATACATCCCCATACAACCCCATAGAGCCCCATAGAGCTCCACACCGCCCCATACATCCCCATAACTCCCAATACATCCCCATAGAGCTCCATACAACCCCATACATCCCCATACCACCCCATACATCCCCTCAGAGTCCCATACATCCCCATAGATCCCAATACAGCCCCACAGATCCCCACCCCGCCCCATATCCTCACTCACCGGATCCGAACCCGCGGCCTTTCCTCTTCTTGGCCTTCTCCTTCAGTTTGTGGATGCTTTCTGCGGACACAGGTTATGGCACCGGCCCCACAACCGACCCCACAACCGGCCCCACAACCGGCCCCATAACGGGCCCCACAACCGGCCCCATAACCGGCCCCATAATGGCCCTATAACCGGCCCCACAACCGGCCCCATAACCGGCCCCACAACGGGCCCCATAATGGCCCTATAACCGGCCCCATAACCGGCCCCACAACCGGCCCCACAACCGGCCCCATAACCGGCCCCATAACCGACCCCATAACCAACCCCATAACTGACCCCATAACGGGCCCCACAACCGGCCCCACAACCGGCCCCATAACCGGCCCTATAACCGGCCCTATAACCGACCCCATAACCGGCCCCATAACCGGCCCCATAACGGCCCTATAACAGGCCCCACAACCGGCCCCATAACCGGCCCTATAACCGGCCCCATAACGGCCCTATAACCGGCCCCATAACAGCCCCACAACCGACCCCACAACCGGCCCCATAACCGGGCCTATAACCGGCCCCATAACCGGCCCCACAACCGGCCCTATAACCGGCCCCATAACGGCCCTATAACCGGTCTCACCGTCGCCATCCTCATCCATAGCAAAGTCCTCCCCGCTCGGTTCATGGAGATCCAGCACGTCCGCCATCTTGTCCCGCTCTGCCCCAACCGCCCCGCGGTGCACGACGGGAAACGCGCCGGAAGAAGGAAGGGAGGGTTAAAGACGGAAATGCGTCATCGACCGCCATCTTGGGGAGGGGAGGGAGGGAGAGAGCGCGGCGCCATCTTGGGGAGGTCAAAGATCGATAGGAAGGATGTGGGACGGGACACACATAACCCCATAGAAACCCCATAGAAACCCCATAGACCCATAGAAACCCCATAGAAACCCCATAGAAACTCTATAGCCCCATAGAAACCCCATAGGAACCCCATAGAAACCCCATAGGAACCCCATAGAAACTCTATAGCCCCACAGAAACCCCATAGACCCATAGAAATCCCATAGAAACCCCATAGACACCCTATAGATGCCCCATAGAAACTGTATAGCCCCATAGAAACCCCATAGGAACCCCATAGACAACCCATGGATACCCCATAGACACCCCACAGACAACCCATAGGTGCCCCATAGAAACCCCATAGAAACACCATAGAAACCCCATAGAAACTCTATAGCCCCATAGAAACCCCATAGACCCATAGAAACCCCATAGGCGCCCCATAGACACCCCACAGATACCCCACATGGGAGCAGTTTATTATATAAAACCATGGATACAAAAGGCAGCGGTCGATGCGTGAGTGGCAATGGGGGCAGGAACTGCTATGGGGCAGGAACAGCTCTGCTATGGGGTGAGCACAGCACTGCTATGGGGTCAGGCAGTGCTATGGGGCGGGCATTGCTATGGGGCAGGCACTGCTATGGGGCACAGCACTGCTATGGGGTGAGCACAGCACTGCTATGGGGCAGGCACTGCTACGGGGCAGGAACAGCTCTGCTATGGGGCAGGCACTGCTATGGGGTCAGGCAGTGCTATGGGGTGAGCATAGCACTGCTATGGGGCACAGCACTGCTATGGGGTGAGCACAGCCACCATATAGAACACTGGAGCTCCTGCAGGGAGGGATATGGGGAGATATGGGGGGATATGGGGGGATATGGGGATATATGGGGACATATGGGGGTCTCAAAAGCCACAAGGGTGGAGGATGGGGGCAGTTCTATGGGGCTGCAGTGCTTGGGGGCGCCGTGCATTAAAAAAAGGTGAAAAAAGGTGAAAAAAAGGTGAAAAAAAGGTGAAAAAAGCCAAAGTGTCGTGTATAGAAAAATAGCTTCTATATCAAAGTGGGGGGGGGCTACAAAAGCAGGTAAGGCAGCTCCATTCATCCCTATGGGGAGACCCCAGACCCACAACCCCAAACCCTGCTGGGGGGGATGCAGCTCCTGCAGCGCTGCATGCAACAGAGCTCAGGGCTGAGGGCACCGAGCAGCACCATGGAGCTGCATTGGTGCAGCACTGCAGCCCTGCAGCACACAGGGCTGATAATGGTGCAGGGCTGCAGCTTCAACTGCATCCCTTAAAGGCAAAATGCAACAAAAGTGGAGAGAAATGGTTCAAATGTGCAAAAAGGGCCCAAAAGGCCAAAGGGGGACGTGAGTGAAGGCAGCAATGCAGGGTGATGGGGGGGGCTCTGCTGCAGCACAGCCCTGCATGGTGCTGGGGAGGCTCCAATGCAGCACAGCCCTGCATGGTGCTGGGGAGGCTCCAATGCAGCACAGCCCTGCATGGTGCCCAGCTCCACTGCAGCACAGTCCTGCATGGTGCCCAGCTCCACTGCAGCTCAGCCCTGCATGGTGCCCAGCTCTGCTGCAGCACAGCCCTGCATGGTGCTGGGGAGGCTCCAATGCAACACAGCCCTGCATGTTGCCCAGCTCTGCTGCAGCACAGCCCTGCATGGTGCTGGGGAGGCTCCATTGCAGCACAGCCCTGCATGGTGCTGGGGGGGCTCAGCTGCAGCTCAGCCCTGCATGGTGCTGGGGATGCTCTGCTGCAGCACAGCCCTGCATGGTGCTGGGGGGGATCAGCTGCAGCACAGCCCTGCATGTTGCCCAGCTCTGCTGCAGCACAGCCCTGCATGGTGCTGGGGGGACTCAGCTGCAACACAGCCCTGCATGGTGCTGGGGGGGCTCCAATGCAGCACAGCCCTGCATGGTGCTGGGGATGCTCCAATGCAGCTCAGCCCTGCATGGTGCTGGGGATGCTCCAATGCAGCACAGCCCTGCATGGTGGCTCAGCTGCAGCACAGCCCTGCATGGTGCTGGGGATGCTCCAATGCAGCACAGCCCTGCACGGTGCTGGGGATGCTCCACTGCAGCTCAGCCCTGCATGTTGCCCAGCTCCGCTGCAGCACAGCCCTGCATGGTGCTGGGGGGGCTCAGCTGCAGCACAGCCCTGCATGGTGGCTCCACTGCAGCACAGCCCTGCATGGTGCTGGGGGGGCTACAATGCAGCTCAGCCCTGCATGGTGCTGGGATCAGCTGCAGCTCAGCCCTGCATGGTGCTGGGGATGCTCCAATGCAGCACAGCCCTGCATGGTGCTGGGGATGCTCCAATGCAGCTCAGCCCTGCATGGTGCTGGGATCAGCTGCAGCACAGCCCTGCATGGTGCTGGGGGGGCTACAATGCAACACAGCCCTGCATGGTGCTGGGGGGGCTACAATGCAGCTCAGCCCTGCATGGTGCTGGGGGGGCTCCAATGCAGCACAGCCCTGCATGGTGGCTCAGCTGCAGCACAGCCCTGCATGGTGCTGGGGGGGCTCAGCTGCAACACAGCCCTGCATGGTGCTGGGGATGCTCCATTGCAGCACAGCCCTGCATGGTGCTGGGGGTGCTCCGCTGCAGCTCAGCATCCTGCATGGTGCATGTTTCCCAGCTGCCCGGCCGCCAGCAGCAGGATGTCCTTCCTCTCCTTATGGAAGCGCAGCTCCTTCCCTGCCAGCCTGGCCTCGTCCAGCTCCCTCTCGGTGGATGCCAACTCCCTGGATAAAGCCCCGGGGCTGCTCTGCTCCCTGCTCACCCAGTCCATCGCCATCTGCTGCCGGATGTCGTCGTCCAATGCGCGGTGGGAGTAATGAGCCAGGACCTCCTGGGGGGGGGGACATGTAAAAAGGGGAGGGGGAGGCTCAGGGGGGGCATGGAGGGCTCAGTGCTGTGTGGGTCTGCAATGGGAGCCCACAGGTGCATGGACAGTTCAGGACTGGGGAACCCAGCATAGAAGGATGTGGGGCTATTGGAGGGGGGCTGGAGGGCACTGGGGTGGTCAGGGGGGATAATGGGGTGGTCACAGGGTTAATGGGGTGGTCACAGGGTTAATGGGGTGGTCAGGGGGGTAATAGGGTGGTCAGAGGGTTAATGGGGTGGTCAGGGGGTTAATGGGGTGGTCAGGGGGTTAATGGGATGGTCAGGGGGTTAATGGGGTGGTCACAGGGTTAATGGGGTGGTCAGGGGGATACTGGTGTGGTCAGAGCGCTAATGGGATAGTCAGAGGGTTAATGGGATGGTCAGAGGGTCAATGGGATGGTCAGGGGGTTAATGGGATGGTCAGTGGGTTAATGGGGTGGTCAGGGGGTTAATGGGGTGGTCAGGGGTACTGGGATGGTCAGAGGGTTAATGGGGTGGTCAGAGGGTTAATGGGGTGGTCAGGGGGGTAATAGGGTGGTCAGGGGGTTATGGGATGGTCAGAGGGTTAATGGGGTGGTCAGAGGGTTAATGGGGTGGTCAGGGGGGTAATAGGGTGGTCAGGGGGTTAATGGGGTGGTCACAGGGTTAATGGGGTGGTCAGGGGGTTAATGGGATGGTCAGGGGGGTAATAGGGTGGTCAGGGGGGTAATGGGGTGGTCAGGGGGTTAATGGGGTGGTCACAGGGTTAATGGGATGGTCAGAGGGTTAATGGGATGGTCAGAGGGTTAATGGGATGGTCAGGGGGTTAATGGGGTGGTCAGGGGGGTAATGGGGTGGACGGGGGGTTAATGGGGTGGTCAGGGGGGTAATGGGATGGTCAGGGGGTCAATGGGGTGGTCAGAGGGATAATGGGATGGTCAGAGGGTCAATGGGATGGTCAGGGGGGCAATGGGATGGTCAGAGGGTTAATGGGATGGTCAGAGGGTTAATGGGGTGGTCACAGGGTTAATGGGGTGGTCAGGGGGTCAATGGGGTGGTCAGGGGGTCAATGGGGTGGTCAGGGGGTTAATGGGATGGTCAGAGGGTTAATGGGATGACCAGGGGGTTAATGGGATGGTCAGGGGGTCAATGGGGTGGTCAATACTGAAGGCAGTGAATGAACAGGAGCAGCTGATTTGATGCGCCGTTGCATGGCTGCACGGCTGCACGACTCACCTGCCGCGAGCACTGCCGCTCCCGCATGGCCTTCAGGCTGCCGTTCCAATGCAGCAGCTGGAACACCGTCATCAGCTCCTGCAACGGTGGGCAGTGCTGCAGCAGTGCAGTGCAGCGCTGTGTGCCATGCTGGGCCTCTATGGCTGCAGGCTGTGAGTTATGGGGTGAGGGACCCTCTATGGCTGCAGGCTCTGATCTATGGGGTGCAGGGCCCCCTATGGCTGCAAGCTCTGATCTATGGGGTGCAGGGCCCCCTATGGCTATGGGGTCTGATCTATGTGTTCAGGGCTCCCTATGGCTGCAGGCTCTGATCTATGCGGTGCAGGACCCTCTATGGCTGTGGGGTCTGATCTATGGGGTGCAGGGCCCTCTATGGCTGCAGGCTCTGATCTATGGGGTGCATTGCTCTCTATGGCTGTGGGGTCTGATCTATGGGGTGAGGACCCTCTATGGTTGCAGGCTCTGATCTATGGCTGCAGGCTCTGATCTATGGGGTGAGGGACCCTCTATGGCTGCAGGCTCTGATCTATGGATTCAGGGCCTCCTATGGTTGCAGGCTCTGATCTATGGGGTATATTGCTCTCTATGGCTGTGGGGTCTGATCTATGGGTTCAGGGCCCCCTATGGCTGCAGGCTCTGATCTATGGCTGCATTGCCCTCTATGGCTGTGGGGGTCTGATCTATGGGTGCAGGGCCCCCTATGGCTGCTCTGATCTATGGGGTGCATTGCCCTCTATGGCTGCTCTGATCTATGGGGTGTATTGCTCTCTATGGCTGCAGGCTCTGATCTATGGGGTGTATTGCCCTCTATGGCTGTGGGGTCTGATCTATGGGGTGCAGGGCCCTCTATGGCTGTGGGGTCTGATCTATGGGTTCAGGGCCCCCTATGGCTGCAGGCTCTGATCTATGGGGTGTATTGCCCTCTATGGCTGTGGGGTCTGATCTATGGGGTGAGGGCTCTGAGGCTCCTATAGGGCACAGCCCAGCACACACACAGCGATGGAGCCCAATGCACCGGCCCTACCTGGAACTCCAGCATGGATTTGCCCTTGTTGGACTCCAGCATGAAGCGGAAGGCGCCGATGCCGGTGTTGGGGTTGTCGGCCTCGTCCTGGTTGCCCTGAAAGAGCAGAGATGCAACAACAGCAGCAACCGGCTGCAGCACCGTCAGTGCTGCAACAACCAGAGGAGCTGCAAGGGGTTGACAGCACGAGGAGCTGCAGAGCACGGGGAGCTCAGGCTGCAATTAATGCACAGACTGCAATTAATGCAGAGCAAGGGGAGCTCAGAGTGCAATTAATGCAGAGCAGGGGGGGATCAGAGTGCAATTAATGCATAGACTGCAATTAATGCACGGCAGGGGGAGCTCAGGCTGCAATTAATGCACAGCGGGGGGGGGGGGGGGGGGGATCAGAGTGCAATTAATGCACAGACTGCAATTAATGCACAGCACGGGGAGCTCAGAGTGCAATTAATGCAGAGCAGAGGGAGCTCAGGCTGCAATTAAAGCACAGCATGGAGAGCTCAGGCTGCAATTAATGCACAGGCTGCAATTAATGCAGAGCAAGGGGAGCTCAGGCTGCAATTAATGCACAGACTGCAATTAATACAAAGCAGGGGAGCTCAGGCTGCAATTAATGCACAGCACAAGGATCTCAGGCTGCAACTAATGCAAAACACGGGGAGCTCAGGCTGCAATTAATGCACAGACTGCAATGAATGCACCGTACATTGAATGAGGCCAGCGCCTCGGCCACGCTCTTCTCGATGAAGTCGTCGGTGATGCGCCGCGTCGGATGCTCGTTAAACACCGAGTTCATCAGCGCGATCTTGGCGGCGCTGCGACGAGCTTCAGCTTTTGTGGGGCAGAACTGAGGGATGGAAACGGGGTCAGAACAGAGACAGCAACAGGAACTGCAACAGCAACAGCAACAGGAACAGGAACAGGAACAGCAATAGAGCTGAGAGCCAGCACTAACCATAACACTAACCATAACCCTAATCGTAACACTAACTCTAACCCTAAGACTAACTACAATACAGCTGAGATTCAGACCTATCCCTAACCCTAAACTAACAATAACCCTAACCCTGACCCTAAGAATGACCCTAACCCAACCCTAACCCCATAACTCTAACCCTAACCCACCCTAACCCTAACTATACCCTAACAGTAATCCCATAACCCAAACCCCATAACCCTAACATCAACCCTAACCCCATAACCCATAACCCTAACCCACACTAATCCTAACCCTAACCCTACCCTAACCCCAATCCTGACCCTGACCCTAACCCTAACCCCTAATCTCTAACCCTAACAACGACCCTAACCATAACCATGGCCCCAACATGACCTTGACCCTAACCATACCCCTAACCCAACCCTAACCCTAATCCTGACCCTGACCTAACCCTAACATAACCCTAACCCTCATGTAACCCTAACACTAACATAACCCTAACCCACCTTAACCCTAACAAAGACCCTAACCCTCATGTAACCCTAACACTAACATAACCCTAACCCACCCTAACCCTAATCCTAACCCTAACAAAGACCCTAACAAAGACCCTAACCCTAATATAACCCTAACATAACCCTAACCCACCCTAACCCTAACCCTAACAAAGACCCTAACCCTAATACAACCCTAACATAACCATAACCCACTCTAACCCTAAACCTAACCCACCCTAACGCTAATCCTAACCCTAACCCTGACCCTCATGTAACCCTAACAATAACATAAACCTAACCCTAATCCTAACCCTAACAAAGACCCTAACCCTCATGTAACCCTAACATAACCCTAACCCATCCTAACCCTAACCCTAACCCTCATGTAACCCTAACATAACCCTAACCCATCCTAACCCTAACCCTAACCCTAACCCTCATGTAACCCTAACATAACCCTAACCCATCCTAACCCTAACCCTAACCCTAACTCTCGTGTAACCCTAACCCTAACATAATCCTAACCCACCTTAACCCTAAACCTAACCCTAACCCTAACCCTCATGTAACCCTAACCCTAACCCTAACCCTCATGTAACCCTAACCCTAACCCTCATGTAACCCTAACCCTAACATAACCCTAACCCACCCTAACCCTAACAAAGACCCTAACCCTCATGTAACCCTAACCCTAACATAATCCTAACCCACCCTAACCCTAATCCTAACCCTAACCCTAACATAACCCTAACCCACCCTAACCCTAATCCTAACCCTAACAAAGACCCTAACCCTCATGTAACCCTAACATAACCCTAACCCTCATGTAACCCTAACCCTAACATAACCCTAACCCACCCTAACCCACCCTATCCCTGACCCTGACCCCATAACCCCACCCCACAGTTCCAGCCGTACCTGGAAGCTGCCGAAGCAGCTCCCCCCGGGCAGTGTGACGTAGCAGACGTAGGGGGGGCTGTTGGCCGGGACCATCTCATACACCACCAGGGCCCCGTTCTTCAGCTCGGCCCCACGCGACTGTTTCATCTGCCAAAACTCCTGCAGCGCCTCCACCACGTTCACTATGGGGCACAGAGGGGGGTCAGACCCCAAATAGGGAGCACAGGGCTGGGAATGGGGGCAATGGGAGGATACAGGGCTGATATGGGGCTGATATGGGGCTGATATGGGGGTCCAAGGGGCAGGAAGGGGAGAAGGGGGATGGGATGGGGAGGGGGCTGAGGGAGATGGGGAGGATGAGGGGGGACCCCAACCCCAACCTGATCCCAACCCCAACCACATCCAACCCCAATCCCGACTCCCCCAACCCAACCCAACCCCAACCCCCCCAATGACCCCAACCCCAACCCTGACCCCAACCCGATTCCAACCCCAACCACATCCAACCCCAACCCTGACCCCAACTCAACCCCAACCCAACCCTGACCCTGACCCTGACCCCAACCCCAACCAGACCTCGACCCCCCCAAACTTCCCCCAACCCAACACCAACCCAATCCAACCCCACCCCCCCGACCCCAACCCAACCTCAATCCCATCCCCAACCCAACCCCCTGCTGACCCCAACCCAATCCAACACCAACCGAACCCCAACCCCAACCCTGACCCCAACCTGATCCCCGCCCCAATCCCGACCCCAATCCAACCCCAACCCAACCGTGGCCCCAACCCAATCCCGAACCGACCTCAACCCCAACCCTGACGCCCCCAAACCCCCCAATCCCAACCCCAACCCAACCAGACCCAACTCCAACCCAACCCCAACCCTGACCCCAATCCCAACCCTCCCCAAACCAATCCCAGCCCCAACCCCAACCCCAACCTGATCCCGACCCCAACCCCAACCACATCCAACCCCAATCCTGACCTCAACCTGACCTCGACCCCCCCCAACGTCCCTCAACCCAACCCCAACATCAACCCCATCCAACCCCGACCCGACCCTGACCCCAACCCCAACCAAATCCAACCCCGACCCCCCCCCAACCTTCCCCGACCCAACCCCAATCCCAATTCAACCTCAACCCCCGACCCAACCCCAATTCTGACCCCAACCCAATCCAGACCCCAACCTCAACCACATCCAACCCCAATCCCAATCCAACCCCAACCCCTGACCCAACCCCAACTCTGACCCCAACCCAACTCCCACCCAATCCAACCCCAACCCAACTCTGACCCCAACCCAACCCTGACCCCAACCCCAACCCCATCCAACCCCAATCCCGATCCCGACCCCAACTCCGACCCCAACCTGATCCCGACCCCAACCCCAACCCAAGGCCCCCAACCCAACTCTATCCCAACCCTGACACCCCCCTGACCCCAACCCCAACCCGACCCCAACCCAACCCTGACCCCAACCCCAACCACATCCAACCCCAACCCCCGACCCAACCCCAACCCTGACCCCAACCCAACCCAACCCCAAACCAACCCCAGCCCCAACCCCAACCCGACCCCGACCCCACCCCCCTGATCCCAACCCCGACCCCAACCCCATCCTGACTCCAACCCCAACCACATCCAACCCCAATCCCGACCCCCCCCAACCCAACCCCAACCACGACCCCAACCCCAATTCAACCCCAACCACAACCCCAACATCAACCCCATCCAACCCCCACAACGACCCCAACTCAACCCAACCCCAACTCCATCCAACCCCAACCCCCGACCCAACCCCAACTCTGATCCCAACCCAATCCCGATCCCGACCCCAACCCGACCCCAACCCGACCCCGACCCCCACCCCCCCTGATCCCAACCCCGACCCCAACCCGATCCTGACCCCAACCCCAACCCCATCCAACCCCGACCCCAACCCGACCCCTCCCCTCCCCCCCCCCACCTCTCCCGTATCCGTGCGTGTGCCGCGCGAAGCTCCTCACAACGGCCTCCACCGCCTCCCTGAGCACGGCGGGCGGCCCGGACCCGGCCGGTGGGGGCGGGGCGGAGGCGGCGGGGCCTTGTAGGCCCAGCGGGGGCGGCGGCGGCGGCAGCGCCAGGCCCGGGCCCAGCCCTGAGCCCAGCACCGGAACTAACGGGGCCGGGGGGGCGGGGCACGGAGACACCGTGACCCCGGTGACCCCGGTGACCCCGGTGACCCCGGGCCGTAGGGCGCGTAACGTCCCGCACACCCCGGGCTGCAGCCGCTGCGTCCGGACCGACTCCATTAGAGCTCTGAGGGGATGGAGCTGTCAATCAGTGAGCACACAGCCAATGGGAGTGGAGAGCGAGCTGTCAGGGGGCGGGGAGAGAGGTGGGAGTTGGCCAATAGGGTGATTGTACGGAACTCGGAGGCGGGGCTAAAGGAAGGAGACCAATCGCAGCGCGGGTGGGCGGGGACAAGAGGGGAGCGGACCAATCGGAGGGGTGTGAGGGCGGGTGACGGACACAGGAAGGGGGCGGGGCCTGAGGGATCAGAATGCAAATCAGGCGGGGCGGGAGGTGGTATTGACGGTGAGTCTGACCAATCAGAGCGCTCCTCACCGGGACTAGGGGCGGGGACTGTTCCAACGGCCCAATCGCAGCCTCTGTTTTGATCCTTAGGGGCGTGTCCAGCCAATAGGAGGAGGATCCTCCACCCACCAGGGGGCGCTCGTCTGTTTCTGACCCACATCGACTTCCGGTACGCCGCCGGAAGTGCCCTCACTGCATCGCCGTGACTGCGGAGCACCATGGAGACGTGGGTCCGGTTCAGCGCCCAGAGCCACGGCCGGGAGCGGCTGCTCAGGTGGGAACAGCGGGACCGGACCGACACCGGGCTCACCCCGTCCTGGGCCCGGTCCGGGTCCCGGTGTCGCCCCGTTTTGGTCCCGGTTCCCCGTTGCAGTTCCGCTGTTGGCCGCAGGGTGGCGCAGTTCGCGTGTGTTTTGGTCGGGGACGCGCTGAGGAGGAACGGGGGGAGCGCCGCCATCTTGGATCACGTGACACGGCTGGAGGCGCATCTGGGGCTGGGAAGGAAACGTCAGTGGGACAATGGGAGGATACGGGGGCAATGGGATCCTATGGGACAATGGGAGGCTATGGGGGCAATGGGGTCAATGGGATCCTATGGGACAATGGGAGGCTACGGGAGCTATGGGGGCAATGGGAGCCTATGGGATCCTATGGGGGCAATGGGGGCAATGGGAGGCTATGGGACAATGGGAGGCTATGGGGGCAATGGGGGCAATGGGAGCCTATGGGACAATGGGAGGCTACGGGGGCAATGGGGGCAATGGGGGCAATGGGATCCTATGGGGTTAATGGGATCCTATGGGACAATGGGAGGCTATGGGGTTAATGGGAGTCTATGGGGGCAATGGGATCCTATGGGATCCTATGGGGTTAAGGGAATCCTATGGGGTTAATGGTGTTAATGGGATCCTATGGGGTTAATGGGGTTAATGGGAGTCTATGGGGTTAATGGGATCATATGGGGTTAATGGGATCCTATGGGGTTAATGGGGTTAATGGGAGTCTATGGGGTTAATGGGATCATATGGGGTTAATGGGATCCTATGGGGTTAATGGGGTTAATGGGAGTCTATGGGGTTAATGGGGGCAATGGGGTTAATGGGCTTAATGGGGTCAATGGGAGTCTATGGGGTTAATGGGAGTCTATGGGCTTAATGGGGTCAATGGGAGTCTATGGGGTTAATGGGAGTCTATGGGGTTAATGGGGGCAATGGGGTCCTATGGGGTTAATGGGATCCTATGGGGTTAATGGGGTTAATGGGAGTCTATGGGGTTAATGGGGTCCTATGGGGCAATGGGATTCTATGGGGTTCTACAGGATTGGATGGGATTTATGGGATTCTATGGGGTTGGGTGGGATCCTATGGGGTTGATGGGATTCTATGGGGCAATGGGATTCTATGGGGTTAGGTGGGATCCTATGGGGTTGATGGGATTCTATGGAGCTGGTGGGATTCTATGGGGTTGGGTGGGCCTCTATGGGGTTGGGTAGGATCCTATGGGGCTGAGGGGATCCTATGGGGCAATGGGATCCTATGGGGTTCTACAGGATTGGATGTGATTGATGGGATTCTATGGGGTTGGGTGGGATCCTATGGGGTTGATGGGAGTCTATGGGGTTAATGGGATCCTATGGGGTTCTATGGGATTCTATGGGATTCGATGGGGTTGATGGGATTCTATGGGGTTGGGTGGGACTCTGGGGTTGGGTGGGATTCTATGGTGTTGGAGGGGTTCTATGGGGCTGATGTGATTCTATGGGGCAATGGGATCCTATGGGGCTGATGTGATTCTATGGGGCTGATGTGGTTCCCTCCTGCCCCCCATTCCTTAGTGCTGCGCCTGGGCAGCTCGGCCGACGCATTAGATGCAGCCAAACGCTCCATCCACCTGTCGGACGCGGTGCTGCGCTTCTGCATCACCCTGAGCCACCTGAACCGCGCCATGTACCTGGCCTGCGACAACGTGCTGTGGGCCGGGAAGGTCGGGGTGGTGCCCGTGGACCAGGAGAAATGGGGGCACAGGGCGGACAGGTGAGGGGGGCAATGGGGGCAACACAGAGTCAACACATGGTCAACCCATGGTCAACCCATGGTTAACCCATAGTCAAACTGGAGTCAACCCATAGTCAACCCATAGTCAACCCATAGTCAACCTGTAGTTGACTCATAGTTGACCCTTAGTCAACCCATAGTCAACCCGTAGTCAACCTGAAGTCAACCCGTAGTCAACCCATAGTGGACCCATAGTCAACCCATGGTCAAACTGGAGTCAACCCATAGTCAACTTGTAATCAACCCATAGTCAACCCATAGTCAACCCATAGTCAACCCATAGTCAACCCGTAGTCAACCCATAGTCAACCCGTAGTCAACCCATAGTCAACGCATAGTCAACCCATAGTCAACCCATAGTCAACCCGTAGTCAACCCGTAGTCAACCCATAGTCAACCCATAGTCAACCCATGGTCAAACTGGAGTCAACCCATAGTCAACTTGTAATCAACCCATAGTCATCCCATAGTCAACCCATAGTCAACCCGTAGTCAACCCATAGTCAACCCATAGTCAACCCGTAGTCGACCCATAGTCAACTCATAGTCAACCCATAGTCAACCCATAGTCAACCCATAGTCAACTCATAGTCAACCCATAGTCAACCCATAGTCAACTCATAGTCAACCCGTAGTCAATCTATAGTCAACCCATAGTCAACCCATAGTCAACTCATAGTCAACTCATAGTCAACCCATAGTCAACCCATAGTCAACCCATAGTCAACCCATAGTCAACCCATGGTCAACTCATAGTCAACCCATAGTCAACTCATAGTCAACTCATAGTCAACCTGGAGTCAACTCATAGTCAACCCATAGTCAACCATTGACCAACCAAGTCACCACTGAGTCACTCGCTGCCTCCCCATGTTGCAGTGCTGCCCCTGCTGTTCCATCCCGGTTCTGCCCCGTCCTGTCCCGGTTCTTCCCGGTTCCGTCCCGGTTCCTGGCCCGGTTCCGGTCCGTTACCGCTCCCCGTCCCCCCGCAGGTATTTCCTCTTCTCCATCCTCCTCAACCTGAGCCGCGACGCCTACGAGATCCGGCAGCTGATGGAGCGGGAGGCGACCGGGAGGAGGAGCAGCAAAGGAACCGGGACCGGAACCGGGACCGGAACCAGAACCGGGCCGGGCTGCGTGTCAGAGCAGCGCAGCCATGCGGGGCTGCAGCGGCTGCAGGAGCTGCGGCTGCGGCTGCAGGTTGAGCTGCGTCTCCTGCTGCGCGTCCTGCGGGGGAACCCCCCCCTGTTATTGGACCTGCTGAAGAACCTTTGTGACCTGTGCATCCCTTTGGAGCGGCTGCGGCTGCGGCGCTGCGGGGCGGCCGTGCTGGGGCTGTGCGGCGTCACGGCGTCGCTGCTGTCCATCGTCACCATCCTGCAGCCGTGGCTGCGGCTGAAGCCGTAACTGAGGGATACGGACACGGTTCTGGGGGGGGGAGGTTCGGTTCGGCCCATCCCTGGCTTCAGTTGAAGCTGTAGAACTATGGGATGGAGACCTGGTGGGGGGGGAGGTTTGGCCCATCCCTGGTTCCGATTGAAGCCGTAGAGCTGTGGGATACAAACCCAGTTCTGGATGGGGGGGAGGTTTGGTTCGGTCCATCCCCGGCTCCTATTGAAGCCATAGAGCTGCGGGATGGAGACCCGGTTCTGGGGAGGGAGGTTCGGCCCATCCCTGGTTCCGATTGAAGCCGTAGCACTACGGGATGGAGACCCGGTTCTGGATGGGGGGGGAGGTTCGGTTCAGCCCATCCAGGAGCTGGGTTTGGCCCATCCCTGGTTCCGATTGAAGCTGTAACTGTGGGATACAGACCCGGTTCTGGATGGGGGGGAGGTTCGGTTCGGTCCATCCCCGGCTCCAATTGAAGCCGTAGCGCTGTGGGATGGTGACCCGGTTCGGGGGGGGAGGTTCGGCCCATCCCTGGCTGTGACTGAAGCTGTAACTGCGAGATACAGACCCGGTTCGGGATGGGGGGGAGGTTCGGTTCGGCCCATCCCTGGCTCTGATTGAAGCCGTAGTGCTGTGGGATGGAGACCCGGTTCGGGGGGGGGGGAGGTTCGGCACCGAACCGGGACTGACGGGGGGGGGATGGGGGTTGAAATGGGTCTGGGGGGGGGGGGCAGGATGGGTCCGGATCGGGCCGAACCGAACCGGCAGGGGGCGCTGTTGGTTCCGGACCGGCCGCTCCGGAGCCGCTTCCAGCGCAGCGACGCGTCGCGGTTCCGTCCCTCGTTGGTTCCGGTCGGTTCCGGTTCGGTTCCGACGTTTTGCTGCTGTGAATAAATGCCGAGCTGAATTCAACGCCATGCAGTCCTATAGAACCCCATAGGATCCCATCAACCCCATAGAATCCTATAGAACCCCATAGGATCCCATAAACCCCATAGAATCCTATAGAACCCCATAGGATCCCATAAACCCCATCCAACCCTATAGAACCCCATAGGATCCCATCAGCCCCATAGAATCCTATTGAACCCCATAGGATCCCATAAACCCCATAGAATCCCATCAGCCCCATAGAATCCCATTAACCCCATAGAATCCCATCAGCCCCATAGAATCCCATCAACCCCATCCAATCCTATAGAATCCCATAGGATCCCATCAGCCCCATAGGATCCCACCCAACCCCATCCAATCCTATAGAATCCCATAGAATCCCATCAGCCCCATAGAATCCTATAGAACCCCATAGGATCCCATCAACCCCATAGAATTCCATCAGCCCCATAGGATCCCATAAACCCCATAGGATCCCATTAACACCATCCAATCCTATAGAACCCCATAGAATCCCATAGGATCCCATTAACCCCATCCAATCCTATAGAACCCCATAGAATCCCATTAACCCCATCCAATCCTATAGAACCCCATAGAAACCCATAGGATCCCATTAGTCCCATAGGATCCCATTACTCCCATAGGATCCCATTACTCCCCTCCGACCCCAAACTAAAAATCTCCACTTTTTTTTTCCACGTGTTTGTATTTTTTTAACCAAAATCGGCCGATCCCGCCCCAAACCGCAGCGCCCCGCCCGGGTATTTATAGCGGCCTATGGGGCGGCGGGGGGGGGAGGGCAGAAATCCCATAAATCCCATATAAAAAGGGTTTTTGTAGGGAAAGAGAAGGGGGGGGGGAGAGGAGCCGCGGACAGAGCTATGGGGCGGCCCCATAAGGAGGCAGCGCTGCTGCTCACGGCGCTGTGGGGTCGGTGTGGGGCAGGTTTGGGGTCGGGGTCGGTGTGGGGTGGGGGGTATTTGGGGTCAGGTGTGGGGCGGGGGGGGCTTGGGGTCGATATGGGGGGGGGGGGTGTTTGGGGTTGGTGTGGGGCAGGTTTGGGGTTGGGGTCGGTATGGGGCGGGGGGGGGTTGGTATGGGGCAGGGGTTTGGGGTTGGGGTCGGTGTGGGGTGGGGGGATTTGGGGTCGGTGTGGGACAAGGGGGGGTTGGTATGGGGCAGGGATGGGGTTTGGGGTCGGTGTGGGGCAGGTTTGGGGTTGGAGTCGGTATGGGGCGGGGGGGGGTTGGTGTGGGGCAGGGAGGGGGTTTGGGGTCGGTATGGGGCGGGGGGGGATTAGTGGGGGGTGGGGGGGGCTTGGGGTCGATGTGGGGCAAAGGGGGGGATTTGGGGTCGGTGTGGGGCAGGTTTGAGGTTGGGGGTCGGTGTGGGGCGGGGGGGGTTTGGGGTCGGGTGATCCCATGGGGAGATGGTGTGGGGTGAGGGGGGACCCCATGGAAATGCCCCATAGGGGTCGGGGGGAGCTGTGGGGCTGAGGGGGGTTTGGGGTTGTGGGGTGAGGTCCCTATGGGAAAGTCCTATAGGGGTTGGGGGGGATTTGGGGTCATCAATGGACCCGATCCCACAGAGTTTGGGGCAGCCGAGGGGGGGATTCCATGGGGAAGGAGCCGTGGAAAAACCCCATAGGGATAAAGGGGGAAAACCCCATAAGGGAAAAGGGAAGTGGGTGCCCAGCGCAGCCCCACGGGACCCCGACCCCACTGACCCCATGTGGGGGGTTCTCCACCCCATAACCACCCAGAGCCCCCAGAACCCCATAACTTCCCACTGCCCCACAATCCCCCATGACCCCATAACCTCCTACCACCCCATAACCTCCCCCCCCATAACCCTATAACCACAGCCTCCCTATGTTCCCAAATCACCCCATAGCCCCCCTCATAACTCCACACCCCCCCCTATAACCCCACCCCCCCATATCCCCCCAGCCCCATAACCCCATAACCCCCCCATAACAGCCCCCCCATAACCCCATAACCCCCCTATAACCCCATAACCCCCCTATAACCCCATAACCCCCCCATAACCCCCCTATAACCCCATAACCCCCCCATAACCCCATAACCCCCCTATAACCCCATAACCACCCCATAACCCCCCCATAACCCCATAACCCCCCCATAACCCCATAACCCCATAACCCCCCCATAACCCCATAACCCTATAACCCCCCTATAACCCCATAACCACCCCATAACCCCCCCATAACCCCATAACCCCCCTATAACCCCATAACCCCCCCATATTCCCCCCATAACCCCCCCAGGTCTATGTGCCCCATTCACTATGGACATTCTCCACCCTCGGTTGTTCCTCGGCCCCACGGAGTCGCAGTTCGGGTACAAAGTGCTGCAGCACTCGGTGGGCAAAGAGAGGTGGTGAGTGAGACCCCCAAGTGTGGGGCAGGGACCCCATATGTGGGGCTGGGACCCTTAAATGTGGGGTGGGGACCCTTAATTGTGGGGCAGGGACCCCCAACTCTGCCCCCCCCCCCCCCCAGGCTGCTGGTATCGGCCCCATGGGACGGAGCGCAGGGCGGCCACCAGGGGGCGCTGTATAAGTGTCCTATGGAGGAGCCCAATGGAACCTGCGTTAAGAGCCACAGCGGTAACAAATGGGGGGGGGGACATTGTGGGGGGGGTGGGGGGACACGGGGGGTTATTTGGGGTCATTGGGGGGGGGGTCTGTGTGGGGGGACATTGGGGAGGGTCATGGGGGGGGCATTGGGGGGTGGGGGCATTGGGGGGGTCCTTAAAGGGGGTCATTGGGGGGGGGTCGTTGAGAGGGGTCATTGGGGAGGGGTCTTTGGGGGGGGTCAATGGAGGGATCATTGGGGGTCATTGGGGGGGGGTTGTGTGGGGTCTTGGGGGATCCTTGGGGGTCACTGGGGGGGCATTGGGGGGCGACATGGGGGGGTTATTGGGGAGGTCAATGGGGGCTCATTGGGGGGGGGTCCTTAAAGGGGGTCATTGGTGGGGGGTCTTTGGGGGTCATTGAGTGGGACATTGGGGGGGTCATTGGGGGGTCCTGGAGGGGGGTCGTTGGGGGGGTGGGTTATTGAGGGGGTCCTTGGGGGGGTCATTGGGGGGTTCCTTAAATGGGGTCATTGGGGGGGGGGTCATTAAGGGGGGGGCACAAGGGGGGGTCATTGGGGTTGTCCTTGGGGGGGTCATTATGGGGGTTATTGGGGATCCTGGAGGGGGGTCAATGGGCAGAGTTATTGGGGGGGGGGGGTCCTTGAAGGGGGTCATTGGGGGGGTTTATTGTGGGGGTCATTGTGGGTCTGTGTTCCCAGGGGACGCAGCATTGAGCAGCAACAACAGCAATAACAACAATAACAATAACATGCACCTGGGGATGGAGCTGAGCCACAGCGGGGACGGGGGGGTGCTGGTAAATGAATGGGGGGGGGGTTAATGGGGGATAATGGGGGTTAATGGGGACGGGGGGGTGCTGGTAAATGAATGGGGGTAATGGGGATAAAGGGGATTAATGGGGGTCAATGGGGGGTAATGAGGGGCTGGGGGATGGGGGGGTGCTGGTAAAGGGGGGGTTAATTTAATGGGGGTTAATGGGGGCGTTAATGGGGGGGGATGAATGGGGGGGTCAATGGGAGGGGCGTTAAAGGGGGGGCTAATGGGGGTTAATGGGGGGGGCTGCGGTGGGGGGATGGTCAATTGGGGGGAGCTTAAAGGGGGGGTTAATGGGGTGGTTAAAGGGGGGGTCAATTAGGGGGTTAATGGGGGGGTTAATGGAGGGGGGGTAATGGGGGGTGTTTAAGGGGGGGTCAATGGGGAGAGTTAATGGGGGGCATCTATGGGGGTTAATGGGGGGAATAATGGGGGGGGGTTAATGGGGGTGTCAATGGGGGTTAATGGGGGATGTCAATGGGGGTTAATGGGGGTTAATG
Organism: Coturnix japonica; assembly: GCF_054131305.1. NCBI lineage: Eukaryota > Metazoa > Chordata > Aves > Galliformes > Phasianidae > Coturnix > Coturnix japonica. The sequence goes on along the minus strand of NW_028189072.1, from coordinate 11,638 downwards.
GGGGATGTTTGTCAATGGGGGTTAATGGGGGGGGGTTAATGGGGGTCAATGGGGGATTAACGGGGGGTCAGTGGGGGTTAATGGGGGGGGGTTAATGGTGGATGTTTGTCAATGGGGGTCAATGGGGGCTGTGGGTCGGGCTGTGGTTCCAGGTGTGCGCCCCCCTGTGGTCGGTTCCGTGCGGCAGCGCCTTGTTCAGCCCCGGGTTGTGCCAACAACTGGACCCGAACCTGCGGCACCGGGACAACATCGCACCCACGGCACAACGTCAGTGGGGCAGAACAACGGCCATCAAACCACGGCCCCAAAGAGCCCCACAACTGACCCATCCTGCTCTGCCGCCCCATAGCAGCACCCCATAGCACAACCCCATAGGAACACCCCATAGCAGCACCCCATAGCACCCCCCCATAGCAACACCCCATAGCAACACCCCATAGCAGCACCCCATAGCAACACCCCATAGCACCCCCCCATAGCAGCACCCCATAGCACCCCCCCATAGCACCCCCCCATAGCACCATCCCATAGCACCATCCCATAGCAGCACCCCATAGCAGCACCCCATAGCACCCCCCCATAGCACCCCCCCATAGCAACACCCCATAGCAACACCCCATAGCACCCCCCCATAGCACCCCCCCATAGCCCCCCAACACCCCATAGCCCCCCTTCCCCATACTCCCCCCCTGCCCCATAGTCCCCCTTCCCCATAGACCCCCCACCCCATAACCCCCCCCCACCCCATACCCCCCACACCCCATATCCCCCATCCCCATGATGTCCCCCCATGGCCCCACATCCCCATTCCCCCCTGTACCCCCACCCCATATACCCCCATGCCCCATAACCCCCCAACCCCATAAGCCCCCCACCCCATAGTCCCCCTCACCCCAGAACCCCCTGCCCCATACCTCCTCCCACCCCATTGCCCCCTCCCACCCCATAGTCCCCCCCTGCCCCATAGTCCCCCTACCCCATACCCCCCCCTGCCCCATAGCACCTCCCCTGCCCCATACCCTCCTCACCCCATACCCCCCTCGCCCTATAACCCCCTGCCCCATAGCTCCTCCTGCCCCATACCCCCCTACCCCATATCTCCCCACCCCATATCCCCCCCACACCCCATATCCCCCACACACCCCATATCTGTGCAGGCTGCCCCACGTTCCTGGACATCGTGATCCTCCTGGACGGCTCCAACAGCATTTACCCATGGCACGAGGTGCAGCGATTCCTGCAGGCGCTGCTGGGCCGCTTCCATGTGGGGCCACAACAGAGTCAGGTGTGGGGCGGGGGGGATTGGGATCATTGGGATCATTGGGGTCCATTGGGTTCCATTGGGTTCCATTGGTCCCCATAGGTTGCAGTGCTGCAGTGCTGCAGTACAGGGGTCCATGTGGGTCCATTTGGGTCCATTTGGTCCATTTGGGTCCATTTGGGTTCCATTTGGGTCCATTGGTCCCCATAGGTGGCGGTGCTGCAGTATGGGGGTCCATTGGGTTCCATTGGGTTCCATTTGGGTCCATTGGGTTCCATTGGGTTCCATTTGGGTCCATTGGGTTCCAGTGGGTTCCATTGGTCCCTATAGGTGGCATTGCTGCAGTACAGGGGTCCATTTGGGTCCATTTGGGTCAATTTGGGTCCATTTGGTTCTGTACCCCCATAGGTTGCAGTGCTGCAGTACGGGGGTCCATTGGGTTCCATGTGGGTCCATTTGGTTCCATGTGGGTCCATTTGCGTCCATTTGGGTTCCATTTGGTTCCATTGGGTTCCATTGGTCTCCATAGGTTGCGGTGCTGCAGTACGGGGGTCCATTGGTTCCATTTGGTTCCATTTGGGTCCATTGGTTCCATTGGTCCCTATAGGTTGCGGTGCTGCAGTACAGGGTTCCATTGGGTTCCATTGGTTCCATTGGGTTCCATTGGGTTCCATTGGTTCCATTGGTTCCATTGGGTTCCATTGGTTCCATTGGGTTCCATTGGTCCCTATAGGTCGCAGTGCTGCAGTACGGGCAGCGTGTGGTGCAGGAGTGGCCATTGGTTCTGTTTGGTTCCATTGGTTCCATTGGTTCCATTGGGTTCCATTGGGTTCCATTGGGTTCTGTTATCCCTATAGGTTGCAGTGCTGCAGTACGGGGGTCCATTTGAGTCCATTTGGTTCCATTGGGTTCCATTGGGTTCCATTGGTCCCTATAGGTGGCAGTGCTGCAGTACGGGCAGCGCGTGGTGCAGGAGTGGCCATTGGTTCCATTGGTTCCATTGGGTTCTGTACCCGCAGGTCGCAGTGCTGCAGTATGGGGGTCCATTGGGTTCCATTGGTCCCATTGGTCCCTACAGGTTGCAGTGCTGCAGTACGGGCAGCGCGTGGTGCAGGAGTGGCCATTGGTTCCATTAGGTTCCATTGGTTCCATTGGTTCCATTTGGTTCCATTGGTTCCATTAGGTTCCATTGGTTCCATTGGTTCCATTTGGTTCCATTGGTTCCATTAGGTTCCATTGGTTCCATTGGTTCCATTTGGTTCCATTGGTTCCATTTGGTTCCATTGGTTCCATTGGGTTCCATTGGTTCCATTGGTTCCATTAGGTTCCATTGGTTCCATTAGGTTCCATTGGGTTCCATTGGTTCCATTGGGTCCCATTGGTCCCTATAGGTTGCAGTGCTGCAGTACGGGCAGCGCGTGGTGCAGGAGTGGCCATTGGTTCCATTAGTTCCATTGGGTTCCATTGGTTCCATTGGGTTCCATTGGTCCCCATAGGTGGCAGTGCTGCAGTACGGGCAGCGCGTGGTGCAGGAGTGGCCATTGGTTCCATTGGGTTCCATTGGTTCCATTGGGTTCCATTGGTTCCATTGGTTCCATTGGGTTCCATTGGGTTCTGTACCCATAGGTGGCAGTGCTGCAGTACGGGCAGCGCGTGGTGCAGGAGTGGCCATTGGTTCCATTGGGTTCCATTGGGTTCCATTGGTCCCTATAGGTTGCGGTGCTGCAGTACGGGCAGCGCGTGGTGCAGGAGTGGCCGCTGGTTCTATTGGTTCCATTGGTCCCATTGGTCCCTGCAGGTTGCAGTGCTGCAGTACGGGCAGCGCGTGGTGCAGGAGTGGCCATTGGTTCCATTGGTTCCATTGGGTTCTATTATCCCTATAGGTGGCAGTGCTGCAGTACGGGCAGCGCGTGGTGCAGGAGTGGCCGCTGGGTCGGTACCGATCGGCTGCGGAACTTGTGGAGGCGGCTCAGAAAATCCAGCGCAGGGAGAGCAGAGAAACCAGAACAGCAGCGGCCATCAGCAAAGCGTGGTGGGGGGTGGGGGGTGGGATTGGGGTGGGGTTGGGGTTGGGGTTGGGGTTGGATTGGGATTGGGAATGGGATTGGGGATAGATTGGAGTTGGGTTGGGATTGGAGTTAGAACTGTATGGGATTGGGATTAGGGTTGGGATTGGGATTGGGATTGGATTGGGGTTGGGTTGGGATTGGGGTTGGTTGGGGTTGGGGTTGGATTGGGGTTGGATTGGGATTGGGGTTGGTGTTGGGATTGGGTTGGGGTTGGGATTGGGTTGGGGTTAGGATTGGGGTTGGGTTGGGGTTGCATTGGGTTTGGGGATGGATTGGGGTTGGATTGGGATTAGGGTTGGGATTGGGGTTGAAGTTGGGGTTAGAACTGTATGGGGTTTGGGATTAGGGTTAGGGTTGGGGCTGGGATTGGGATTAGGGTTTAATGGATTGGGTTGGGGTTGGGTTTGGGGTTGGGATTGGGGTTAGAACTGTGTGGGATTGGGATTAGGGTTGGGGTTGGGATTGGGGTTGCATTGGGTTAGAGTTGGGATTGGGTTGGGGTTGGGTTGGGGTTGCATTGGGTTTGGGGATGGATTGGGATTTGGGTTAGAACTGTATGGGGTTGGGGTTGGGATTGGGGTTGGGGTTGAATTGGATTGCATTGGGATTGGGTTGGGATGGAGTTGGTGTTGGGGTTGAATTGGGTTGGGTTGGGGTTGGGGTTAGAACTGTATGGGGTTGGGGTTGGGATTGGGATTGGGGTTGGGTTGGGGTTGGGATTGGGGATGGATTGGAGTTGGGTTGGGATTGGGGTTAGGGTTGGGATTGGGTTGGGGTTGGGTTGGGGTTGGATTGGGTTGGATTGGATTGGGTTGGGGTTGGGGTTAGAACTGTATGGGGTTGGGATTAGGGTTGGGGTTGGGATGGAGTTGGGTTTGGGGTTGGGGCTAGAACTGTGTGGGGTTTGGTTGGGGTTGGATTGGATTGGGGTTGGATTGGGATTGGGGTTGGGGTTGAGGTTGGGGTTGGGATTGGGGTAAGAACTGTGTGGGATTGGGGTTGGATTGGATTGGGTTGGGATTGGGTTGGGTTGGGGTTAGGATTGGGGTTGGGTTGGGGTTGCATTGGGTTTGGGGATGGATTGGGGTTGGATTGGGATTAGGGTTGGGATTGGGGTTGAAGTTGGGGTTAGAACTGTATGGGGTTTGGGATTAGGGTTAGGGTTGGGGCTGGGAATGGGGTTGGGGCTGGGATTGGGATTAGGGTTTAATTGGATTGGGTTGGGGTTGGGTTTGGGGTTGGGATTGGGGTTAGAACTGTGTGGGATTGGGATTAGGGTTGGGGTTGGGTTGGGTTGGATTGAGTTGGGGTTAGGGTTGGGGTTGGGATGGAGTTGGGGTTGGATTGGGGTTGGGGTCATTTTGGGGTCGATTTTGGGGTCAGTTTTGGGGCCATTTTGAGGCCGTTTTGGGGTCGGTTTTGGGGTCAGATTTGGGGTCGGATTTAGGGTCAGTTTTGGGGTTTCTTTGGGGTCATTTTGGGGTCATTTTGTGGCCGTTTTGGTGTCGATTTAGGGTCATTTTGTGCCCTGTTTTATGCCCCCCCCCATCCCCAGCTCGCAGTTCTTCCTCCCATCCGCCGGGGGGCGCCGTGACGCGTCGCGGTTGTTGTTGGTGGTGACGGACGGGGAGTCGCACGACGGGGAGCAACTGCCGGAAGCGCTGAGGGCATGTGACCGGAACCACGTGACCAGGGCGGGAATCGCCGTGAGTTGGAGGGGGGCCAATCAATGCAAAGCAAAGCAAAGCAAAGCAATGCAATGCAATGTAATGCGATGCAACACAGTACAATGCAATGCAATGCAATGCAATGCAGTACAGTACAATACAATGCAATGCAATACAATATAGTACAATACAATGCAATGCAGTACAGTACAATGCAATTCAATACAATGCAATGCAATACAATACAAGCAATGCAATGCACTGCAGTACAATGCAATACAATGCAATGTAGTACAATACAATGCAGTGCAATGCAATACAATACAAGCAATGCAATGCAGTACAGTACAATGCAATGCAATGCAATACAATGCAATGCAATGCAATGCACCACAATGCAATGCAGTACAGTACAATGCAGAACAATGCAATGCAATACAATACAAGCAATGCAATGCAGTACAGTACAATACAATGCAATGCAATGCAGTACAATGCAATGCAATGCAATGCAGTACAATGCAATACAATGCAATGCAGTACAATACAATGCAGTGCAATGCAATACAGTACAATACAATGCAATGCACCACAATGCAATGCAGTACAGTACAATGCAATGCAATGCAGTGCAATGCAGTACAATACAATGCAATACAGAACAATGCAATGCAATGCAATGCAATGCAGTACAATGCAATGCAGTACAATGCAGTACAGTACAATGCAATGCATTATTGCAGGTGCTGGGTCACTACCTGCGCCGGCAGCGCAGCCCGCAGCGTTTCCTGCGCGAGGTTTTGTCCATCTGCAGCCGCCCCCAGTTCTGCTTCAACGTCAGCGACGAGAGCGCGCTGCAACGCATCGCAGGGGTGCTGGGGGACAGGATCTTCAGCATCGAGGGTCAGTGGGAACATAGGGGGACATAGGGACCCATAGGGATCCATAGGGACACATAGGGATCCATAGGGACACACAGGGACAATAAGGACCCATAGGGACCCATAGGGACCCATAGGGACACATAGGGACACATAGGGACCCATAGGGACATATAGAGACACATAGGGACCCATAGGGACACATAGGGACCCATAGGGACATATAGAGACACATAGGGACCCATAGGGACACATAGGGATACACTGAGACCCATAGGGATCCATAGGGACACATAGAGACACATAGGGATACACTGAGACCATAGGGACACACTGAGACCCATAGGGACACATAGGGACATATAGGGATACATAGGGACACATAGAGACCCATAGAGACCCATAGGGACACATAGGGACACATTGAGACCCATAGAGACACATAGGGACCCATAGGGACCCATAGAGATCCATAGGGACACATAGGGACACATAGAGACCCATAGAGACCCATAGGGGACACATAGGGACACATTGAGACCCATAGAGACACATAGGGACCCATAGGGACCCATAGAGATCCATAGGGACACATAGGGACAATAAGGACACATAGGGACACATAGGGACCCCATAGGGACACATAGGGACACATAGAGACCCATAGGGACACACTGAGACCCATAGGGACACATAGGGACACACTGTGACCCACAAGTGCCTCGTGTGGGGTGACCCCATATAGGGCTGTGACCCACAGGGACCCACGGGGACAACGAGAGCGCCTTCGGGTTGGAGATGGCACAGAGCGGGTTCTCTGTTCACCCCCTGCAGGTCAGATGTGGGGTCGGATGTGGGGCTGGATGTGGGGCTGGATGTGGGTCAGGATGGGGGGTGGAGGATGAGGTTGGAATATGGGATATGGGGCTGGGGTTGGGATTGGGGTCAGGGTGTGAGATTGGGATGTGGGGTTGGGTTATGGGGCTGGGATTTGGGGCCAGGATATGGGCTCAGGATATAGGGTCGGGTTATGGGGTTGGTTTATGGGCTCAGGTTATGGGCTCAGGTTATGGGGCTGGGATTTGGGGCCAGGATGTGGGTTCAGGTTATGGGGTCGGGTCATGGCTAAGGGGCTGGGATGTGAGGTTGGGTTATGGGGCCAGGATATGGGGTCAGGTTATGGGGCTGGGATGTGGGGTCGGGTTATGGGGCCAGGATATGGGGTCAGGTTATGGGGTCTCCCATCCCCGCCCCACATCGCCCCCCATCCCCGCCCCACAGGACGGGCTCCTCTTTGGGGCCGTTGGCGCCTTCGATTGGGACGGGGCCGTGCTGGAGCGGAGCAGCCGCGGGCTCAGCGTCCCCACGCGGGATCAGCTCCACAACCAGTTCCTAATGGGGCCGGAGAACCACGCGGCCTATCTGGGTATGGGGCTGCCCCACACGCGGCGCTATGGGGCAGCACTGGGCTCTATGGGGCAGCACTGGGCTCTATGGGGCAGCACTGGGATGGGTGCTACGGGGCAGCAGTGGGGTGGGGATGCTCATGCTATGGGGTGGCACTGGATGGGGATGCTCAGTGCTAAGGGGCTGCACTGGGCGCTATGGGGCAGCACTGGGTGCTATGGGGCTGCACTGGGCTCTATGGGGCTGCACTGGTCGCTATGGGGCAGCATTGGGCGCTATGGGGCTGCACTGGACGCTATGGGGCAGCACTGGTCGCTATGGGGCAGCATTGGGCGCTATGGGGCTGCACTGGACGCTATGGGGCAGCATTGGTCGCTATGGGGCAGCACTGGACACTATGGGGCAGCACTGGTCGCTATGGGGCAGCACTGGTCGCTATGGGGCAGCATTGGGCTCTATGGGGCAGCACTGGTCTCTATGGGGCTGGTCGCTATGGGGCAGCATTGGGCTCTATGGGGCTGCACTGGGCTCTATGGGGCTGGTCGCTATGGGGCAGCATTGGGCTCTATGGGGCAGCATTGGGCTCTATGGGGCTGGGCTCTATGGGGCTGGTCGCTATGGGGCAGCATTGGGCTCTATGGGGCTGGTCTCTATGGGGCTGGTCGCTATGGGGCTGGTCGCTATGGGGCAGCATTGGGCTCTATGGGGCTGGGCTCTATGGGGCTGGTCGCTATGGGGCAGCATTGGGCTCTATGGGGCTGGTCTCTATGGGGCTGGTCGCTATGGGGCAGCATTGGTCGCTATGGGGCTGGTTCCCGCAGGTTACTCGGTGTCGGCGCTGCGGTTCCCCCACGGGCGGCAGCTCCTGGTGGGCGGAGCGCCGCGGTTCCGCCATCGGGGGGCGGTTCTGCTGTTCCAAATGGGCCCGAACGGAACCGTGAGGGTGGAACAGACCCTGAATGGGGAACAGGTGAGGGGTCATGGGGTCATGGGGTTGTGGGGTCATGGGGTTATGGGGTTATGGGGTTATGGGGTCATGGGGTTATAGGGTTATGGGGGTGGGGTTTGTTATGGGGTTATAGGGTTGGGGTTATGGGGTTATAGGGTTATGGGACTGGGTTGGGGTTATGGGGCTGGAGTTGGTTATGGGGTTATAGGGGTGGGGTTATGGGGTTATAGGGTTATAGGGGTGGGGTTATGGGGCTGGGTTGGGGTTATGGGGTCTCTATGGGTCTCTATGAGTCTCTATGGGTCCCTATGGGTCTCTATGGGTCTCTATATGTCCCTATGTGTCTCTATGTGTCCCTATGTGTCCCAATGTCTATGGGTCCCAATGTGTCTCTATGGGTCTCTATGTGTCTCTATGTGTCCCAATGTCTCTCTATGGGTCCCAATGTGTCTCTATGTGTCTCTGTGTGTCCCTATGTGTCTCTATGTGTCCCTATGTATCTCTATGGGTCTCTATGTGTCTCTATGGGTCCCAATGTGTCTCTATGGGTCACTATGTGTCTCTATGGGTCCCTATGTGTCTCTATGGGTCCCTATGTGTCTCTATGTCTCTCTATGTGTCTCTATGTGTCTCTATGTGTCCCTATGTGTCCCTATGTGTCCCAATGTATCTCTATGTGTCTCTATGTGTCTCTATGTATCTCTATGTATCTCTATGGGTCCCAATGTCTCTCTATGGGTCTCTATGTCTCTCTATGTGTCTCTATATGTCCATGTTCCAGCTGGGCTCGTACTTCGGTTCCGTGTTGTGCCCGCTGGATCTCGATGCTGACGGTGTCACTGACGTTCTGCTGGTGGCGGCTCCCAACTTCCTCCATCAGGGATGGGACAGCGGCCGCGTCCACGTCTACAGGGTGATGGAGGTACGGGGGATGGGGGGGTGTGGGGCACAGTGGGGCTGTGGGTCACTATGGGGCGCTGTGGGGCACAGAGGGGGCTGTGGGGCGCTGTGGGGCTGTGGGTCAGTGGGGCACAATGGGGTTGTGGGGTTGCACAGTGGGGCTGTGGGTGCTATGGGGTGCTATGGGGCACAGTGGGGCTGTGGGTCAGTTGGTTCCATGGGGTGCTATGGGGCACAGTGGCACTGTGGGTGCCATGGGGTCCTGTGGGGCACAGTGGGGCTGTGGGGTGCTATGGGGCTGTGGGTCAGTGGGGCACAGTGGGGTTGTGGGCTGGCACAGTGGGGCGCTGGGGCACAGTGGGGCTGTGGGTGCTATGGGGCTGTGGGTGCCATAGGGCACAATGGGGTTGTGGGGTGGCACTGTGGGGCTGTGGGTGCAATGGGATGCTGTGGGGCACAGTGGGGCTATGGGGTGCAATGGGGCTGTGGGTCAGTGGGTCACAATGGGGCTGTGGGTTGCTATGGGTCCCAGTGGGGCTGTGTGTCCCTATGGGTCCCTATGGGCCTCTATGGGTCTCTATGTATCTCTATGGGTCCCTATGGGTCTCTATGTATCTCTATGGGTCCCTATGGGTCCCTATGGGTCCCTATGGGTCGCTGTGTGTTGCAGTGTGTCTCATTGTGTCCCATCCCCATGTCCCACAGCACTCGGTGCCGGTTCTGGTCCCGGTGTCGGTTCTGGTCCCGGTCCCGGTCCCCCAGGACTCCCGGTTCGGGTCGGCGCTGGCGGCGCTGCCGGATCTCAATGGGGACGGGTGGGGGGACGCGGCGGTGGGGGCGCCGCTGGAGGACCGACACCGGGGGGCGCTGTACATCTTCCACGGCCACAGCGGGACGGTGCGGCCACGGCACGCGCAGGTGGGACCCATAGACATCAGTGACCCCATAGACATCAGTGACCCCATAGACATCATTGAGCCCATAGACATCATTGACCCCATAGACATCAGTGACCCCATAGACGTCACTGACCCCATAGACATCAGTGACCCCATAGACATCATTGACCCCATAGACATCACTGACCCCATAGACATCACTGACCCCATTGAGCCCATTAGCCCCATTAACACCATCACCATAATCGACCCCATTGCCCCATAAGCTTTATTGCCTCCATAGACCCCACAGCCCCATTGACCCCATAAACCCTATTGACCCCATCACCCCACAGCCCCCATAACCTTTATTGCCCCCATCGACCCCATATCCCCCATTAACTCCATAGACCCCACAACCCCCATAGACCCCACAGCCCCCATCACCCCATAGCCCCCATGACCCCCATACCCCCATCAACTTCATAGACCCCATAGATCCCATAAACCCCATCGCCTCATAGACCCCATAACCTCCATAGCCCCCATAGACCCCACAGCCCCCATACCCCCCATACCCTTTATCGCCCTATAACCCCCCTATAACCTCCCCTCTGACCCCCATAACCTTCATAGCCCCCATAGCCCCCATCACCCCATAGCCCCCATAGCCCCCATACCCCCATATCCTTTATCGCCCTATAACCCCCCCTATAACCCCCCATATAACCCCCATCACCCCATATCCCCCATAGCCCCCATCACCCCATAGCCCCCATACCCTTTATGGCCCTATAACCCCCCATAACCCCCATATAATCCCCATAACCCCCATATAACCCCCATAACCTTCATATCCCCCATATTCCCCATAGCCCCCATACCCTTTATGGCCCCATAACCCCCCATAACCCCATACCCTTTATCACCCCATAGCCCCCATACCCTATATAACCCCATAACCCCATACCCTTTATCACCCCATAACCCCCCATAACCCCCCATGACCCCACAGCGAATCTCCGCCTCCGACCTGGGCTGGTCGCTCCGTTACTTCGGTCGCAGCATCGACGGGGGGAACCAGGAACAGCCCGGGGGGGGCGGAGCTACGGTGGCCGTGGGGGCTCAGGGGGCGGCCGTGATACTAAAGTGAGGGGGGGCGTAATGGGGGGGGGCGTAATATGGGGGGTGGGGGTTTGTATGGGGTGGGGTGGGGGGTCGTAACATGGGGGGGGTGGGGGGGGTCGTAACGTGGGGGGGGTGAGGAGGGGGTCGTAATTTGGGGAGGTGGGGGGGTGGTCGTAATAGGGGGGGGTGGAGGGTCATTATATGGGGGGATCGTAATATGGGGGGGTGGGGGAGGGTCGTAATGTGGGGGGGTGGGGGGGGTCGTGATATGGGGGGGGGGGCTTCCATGGGGTGGGGGGGGTATGTGGTGATAAAGGGGGGTCACAACGTTGGGACCCTAATGGGATCGCTAATGGGTCCCTATTCCCTATTGGGGTCCCTAATGGGATCCTTAATGAGGTCCCTAATGGGGTCTCTATTGGGGTCCCTTATGGGGTTCCTAATGGGGTCCTTAATTAGGGTTCCTAATGGGGTCCCAAATGGGGTCTTTATTGGGGT